>NC_090745.1:99989564-99999564 GCF_036898095.1 Palaemon carinicauda
AGTACTTAAGACAGACAGTAAGTGTACCCACAGGACACGAAACCGAAATTAAAAGAAAGATTAGTATAGGATGGAGAGAATTTGGTAAACAAAGTTATATTATGAAAATTAAAATGCCACTTTCTCTAAAACGAAAAGTATTTAATCAGATGACCACTTCAGATTTAACTAATACATCAGAAACTTGAAGTCTTACTAAAGCCTTAGAACATAAGCTAGTTACATCTCAAAGATCTATGGAAAGAATAAAGATAGGAATAACACTAAGAGACAGAAAAGGAGCAACATTGATAAGAAAAAAATTAAAGTAGAGGATATTGTAATATGTAAGAAAAATAAATGGTCATGGGCGCGACATATAATGAGAATAACTGACAATAGATGGATATTAAGAATAACCCAACGGGTCCCTAGAGATCACAAAAGAAGCACGAGAAGGAAGAAGAGTAGACGATGGATTGACGAACAAAGAAAGTTTGCTGGTGTGGACTGGCATAGAAAAACTATACACAGACACAAGTGGTTGTACATGTTTGAGGCCTTTGTTCTGCAGTGGACTAGTAACGGCTGATGATGATGCTATATACCTAAAACACTGAGCCATTTCTCATAACAGGGGGGGGGGGGCCGCTCTAGAAAAGAACACATCAGTCACTTCTGATTCTATCATTCAACTGCTTAATTAATCGTGGATAATTTCCTGCGCACTAAAGTTTCTTATCATCAGTCGTTCATACAATAACTTTGTAAGTTCACCCGCAAGCCAAACTGCTTGAACAACTGAGTCAGTCATTCCTATCTGAATTCTTACAATTTTTGTATATTGACTTTTATTTTCCAATCTTTCAATCCACCATTACAACCCTTTATAGACCTTTCCTTACTCCTTACTAATGACGCCTCTGAATATTTTATTTTTACTAACCAATATCTGTTTTTTTTTATCTAATTCTCCTCACCAGCATAGCAAACTAGGCTATGTAGTCATAATACAATTAACCCTTTTCCTACCAATGTTATAATAACTTTACAACAACCTAGAATGAGAAAAAATATCATCTAATCCGCGAACAGAAGAATCCCATTATTTTGCAATCATAGGACCAGCCTAAAAACTCTGCCATTAAAGGAAGATGCAGTGTATATACTGTATGTATGTACGTATGTATATATATATATATATATATATATATATATATATATATATATATATATATATATATATATATATAGTGTGTGTGTGTGTGTGTGTGTGTGTGTGTGTGTGTGTGTGTGTGTGTGTATTTCCGTCTGGTAGAATCTGAGGAAAGTTTGAGAAAAATTGCTAATGGTCTCATAAACTGACACCATTATAACATTAAGTAAATGAGAATGATCAAATCTTATTTAACTTCAAATAATTAACGGTATAAACATTATTGAAACCATCTACACTTACAGCAATTGGTTTTACATAGAATGAAGTCTATAAAACATTAAAGTTTGTGTTCAAACTAGCCATACCTAAGCATATACCTGTTAATAATGCAATATTTATAGGTATACTACTTTCGACAGATCGTACAATCAATTCTACCAAGGTTAGTAATACTGAGCTTTACATTCTGGCATTCAACAACAAAACGAAATTACAGAACACAGACAAAACTAACAATTCGGAAGGTTTGATGCACAGCAAAATTCCAGTGTCTAAAGAATTTAAAATTAGCTACTAATCATTATTCATTTCCTTGTTTCTTTTCCTCACTGGGCTATTCTCCCCGTTAAAAAGTACTTCATTCCCTTACACTCGTTAGAGAGAGAGAGAGAGAGAGAGAGAGAGAGAGAGAGAGAGAGAGAGAGAGAGAGAGAGAGAATAAGGATAAGGATTTCCTTGTCGATTAATTACTAATTCGCAGCACCAGTTTCAGGAATAGCTTAAGTAACCGCGCTTGAGAACACAAGCATTCTCACTTTGAAAAGTACAAGCCCTTTTGTTCACCTTGTCCGGCCCGAATCTCGAGCGCAGCTCCTCAGACAGTCAGTTAAAAGCGTTGCCAACTACAGGTAAATAAAATAAAATAAAAACTCCAACCATTCGAATGATTTTCCCGCTATTCGATTCACTTACCAGATTAACCACTTGCATCTCGACTCCGGATAGGTCTAACAACTCTGAAATAATTCGCCTAATAATTTGCTCATGTAAACACTGATAAGCTTTGTTACTGTGAGGTTAGTTTGCGATGTATATATAACTAAACACCAGTTTTATTATGGGCTATCGCCACTGGTACAAACACCTTTCAAATATAGTCCAAAATCACGTACATTTACTACATCTCCATACTTATTGATCGGGTGATTTTCGATTGCCACAACACAAGGCTGGAACACCCAACACGAGCTCTCGAGTTGGCAGGCCGTACGTCCCCACACTAATCACCCAAAGATAGGTCTAGCATTATCGACTATCTCTTATAACTATAATCTGTGAAAGAAAGATAAAAAATTTCGTATTGAAATGGGAATGGATAAAAATAGAAACTTTTACCTAGCAAAGATAAGAAGGTCCTGCTAGAGTGTGGACGTGTTGTGTGGAGCTCTCTCATACACGCCCCGAGTCGTGTTTTAGCTTTGTTTCTCGCTTAGAATATCATTGAAAAGATATTTGTTAGTCTTATGAAGAAACCTAAGTGATAAGAAACAGTACAATATGTTTGCTCTTAACACTGTCTGCCTATTATGTAATAAAACGGAGGGAGAACGGAAAAAATGGATAGTATGTGAATGTAATAGACTCTACCATAAGAAATGTGTGCATATAGCGACAGCTATCACTAATAAACTAGATTGGTTATGCCCACACTGCGTACGTGAAGCAAGACAACAATTTAGTAATATCAAAATTAAAGGAAGATGTGAACGTGAGAGATCTGGCCCTGAATGAACAAGATGCGAAAATAGATGACTTGGAAAACAAACTTGCGGACTTTAGCGCAGACGCACCAAATTCCACCCAGACCACCGACCTCACTGAGAAAGTTGACATTCTTGCCACGAATATGGAATCAATTAAAGCAACACTTCAAACACTGATAGACCCAAAACGGGAGAAACCGACATTTGCTGACAAAGTTAAGGAAAAAAAACTGTTGATAATCATATCAACTAATACAACAACTAAAATTACTGAAAGAAAACACGGGGTTCAACAAGCACTTAGAGAAATTCCTATACTTAACACGAGGTCAACTACGAATGGAAATGTTGTTGTAAACTTTGCAAACAATATGATCAGCAAAGAGGCGGCAAACAAAATTCAGACATTGGTGGCTGACACTGAAACGAGAAAAATCTGAAAACTAAAACCAAAAATAATGATATGCAATGTATACAATGATGATGATGATGTAGTAAATGCTTTGATTCAAAGAAATCGCTGCCTGGACCAAATCCAAAATATAGAAGAGAAGAAAAGTGTGGTCCTGGAGAAAAATGCCTCGGGGGTTGGGGGGTGAGGGTGGGGGTGGGGGGGCATCCACTATGTGCTGAAATGTGATCCTGAATTTCGGAGAGCTATTCATGATAATAGGGACAAAGTTTCGTTACGATGGGGTATCTATAACACACGTGATAGGTACCACGTGATTACCTGCTACCACTGTCAGAGGTATGGACATTTTGAAAAAGATTGCAAGTTTAAAAATGATAATAAAGTCTGGGGGAGATGTTCAGGGAGACATTCCACCAGGGAGTGTAATTAGCAAGTGTCAAAGTGTATAAACTGCAAAGTTAAACAAACCAAGTGACCACACAGTAAATTCTAGAGACTGCAAAGCTTATGACTTGGAATTGAAAAGACTAGCAGAAAATACTGATCATCATTACTAGGGATGTCATAAACTGCGGCTATGTAAATATACAATCTGTAGGTAATAAGACTGTTAAAATTCGAGAATTGATAAACGAAAAATATTTGGATATGCTAGCATTATCTGAAACTTGGTTAAATAACTTGGACAAGGCAAAGACCACTGAAATGAGGCCCCCACACATGCCTTCTTTTACATACCGAGAGAAGGCAAGTCTGGAGGGGGTGTTGGACGCTTTATTCATAAAAGATACTCAAATCTCAAAATGTTGAAAAGAATTAGTGTAACAAGCTTTGAATATATAGAAAAAAAAAACAGAAGAATATCCTTTCTAACAATCTACAAACCTCCTAGAACAAACACTAGTATCTTTTTTAAAGATTTCGGTGCTCTCATTGATATGATTATCATGGAAAAAACGAATTAGTTATCTGTGGAGACTTCAATTTTTGGATGGACGACGCATCAAATCCTGACGCTTTGGCATTTAGTGAGTTACTAGAATCATATCGACTAGTGAATAATGTCGACTGTACAACTACTTTAACTGGGCATACGTCAGATTTAGTTCTAAGTGATGACACGAATAATAACCCCTTGGAGAAAAATAACTGGAGATGACATGCCCCTTTGAGGAAATATAACCGGAGATGCCTTGATCCCTTAGAGGAAAAAGAACTGGATATGAATAACCCCTTGAAGGAAAATAACTGGATATGCCCTGACCCCTTGGAGGAAAAATAACTGGAGATGCAATGACCCCTTGGAGGAGGAATAAGTGGAAATTCCCTTACCTTTGGAGGAAAAAAAAAACTGATAATATCCTCACCCCTTGGAGGAAAAATAACAGGAGATACCATGACCCCTTGGAGGAAAATAACTGGAGATGACCTGACACCTTAGAGGAAAAATAATTGGAGAGTTGCCCTGATCCCTTGGAAGAAAACTTACTGGAGATGCCCTGACCCCTTGAAGGATGAATAACTGGAGATGCCCTGACCCCTTGAAGGAAAAATAACTGGAGATGCCCTGATCCCTTGGAGGAAAAGTGACTGGAGATGACCTGACCTCTTGGAGGAAAAATAACTGGAGATGCCCTGATCCCTTAGAGGAAAAATAACTGGAGATGCCCTGATCCCTTGGAGGAAAATAACTGGAGATGCCCTGATCCCTTGGAGGAAAAATAACTGGAGATGCCCTGACCCTTTGGAGGAAAATAACTGGAGATACCCTGACCCCTTGAAGAAAAATAACTGGAGATGCCCTGATCCCTTGGAAGAAAATAACTGGAGATGGCCTGACCCATTCGAGGAAAAATAACTGGAGATGGGCTGTCCCGTTGGAAGAAAAATAACTGGAGATCCCCAGCCCCCTTCGAGGAAAAATAACTGGAGATGCCCTGATCCCTTGGAGGAAAATTAACTGGAGATGCCCTGTCCCCTTCGAGGAAAAATAACTGGAGATGCCCTGACCCCTTGGAGGAAAAATAACTGGAGATGCCCTGACCCCTTGGAGGAAAATAACTGGAGATGACCTGAACCCTTGAAGAAAAATAACTAGAGATACCCTAACCCTTTGTAAGAAAAATAACTGGAGATGCCCTGACCCTTTGGACGAAAAATAACTGGAGATGCCCTGATCCCTTGGAGGAAAATTAACTGGAGATGCCCTGTCCCCTTCGAGGAAAAATAACTGGAGATGCCCTGATCCCTTGGAGGAAAAATAACTGGAGATGCCCTAACCCCTTGGAGGAAAATAACTGGAGATGACCTGACCCCTTGAAGAAAAATAACTAGAGATACCCTAACCCTTTGTAAGAAAAAATGACTGGAGATGCCCTAAATCCTTAGAGGAAAAATAACTGGAGATGCCCTGTCCCCTTATGTCAGCCTGTTCAACATAAAATCATTTGCTGCAAGTTTGAACTTTAGAAGTTCTACTGATTCAACTACCTGATTAGTAAGATTATTCCACATCTTGGTCACAGCTGGAATAAAACTTCTAGAACACTGTGTAGTATTAAGCCTCATGATGGAGAAGGCCTGACTATTAGAATAAATCAGGATAGTCTTAAAACCAAAGCCTGACTACATAAGACAGATGGATGCATGTATTCAACACATATCATCTGTTGCATTTAAGCACCAAATCATATCCTACATTCTAGGCAAAGACACAACACTCTTAGGATCAAACTTCAACGCTCAAAGAGATATGATGACACCAGGTTCATTTTTCAGTATTATTATTATTTTTATTATTATTATTATTATTATCTAAGCTACAACCCTACTTGGAAAGCAAGATGCTATAAGCCCAAGGGCTTCAACAGGGAAAAATAGCCCAGTGAGGAAAGGAAATAAGGAAATATATAAACTACAAGAGAAGTAACGAACAATTGATGTAAAATATACTAAGAACAGTAACAACATTAAAATAGATCTTTCATAAATAAACTATAAAAAATCCTGGTTGAACATAACGTAATCTTTGTGGATGAAGAAAATTCTACCCAAAAAGAGTTGTGACTATCAGCTATGATGTTTTGTTCACCATTGGAATTTAATAATGATTTGCAAAATTAGGACAATGCAGAACTTAAAATTGAAAAAACTAAGCATTATAAAATGCGCTGTAAGATAGACGCTTACAATATGTAGGTGGTTATAAAGCTTGCAAGTTTCCTCAACGTGAATTCCTTGGGAATATATCAACGAAGGAAGATTGAACGTGGAAAACTACTGCAATCGAGCGAAGAATTTTCCGATCATTTAAAAACTATGGGAAAACTAATTGCCATCAAGGGGAAAATATCTAAAACTTAGAAAACGCGTAACAGATAAAATAACTGATTTGATTATCAAGGTTTAAAAGCTATGCCATCACATTACCATAAGAAGTAATTAAAGCTTTTGTTATATATTGTGCATTCCTTGGAATTCGTGTTTTGAATAGGAATATTAGTTCATCAAGAAAAGCGAAGAAAATGAAAATTCTCGGAACGTGATTAATAAAAGTAATTTGAATAATTATGTGTGTATCATTATTCATTCTATCAGTATAAACAATCAAATGCTCGTCAAATTTCAGTTACCTAATCTGTAAAATATTTGTTTGGTTGTTTTAATGTTATAAAGTTACATATTTGTCATCTAACATATTTTCCTAATAAATCCAAATATAAAAACTAGAAAAGTTAAAGAAAAAACAAAGGATAAAGAATGTTTCTTTTATTTTCATGATCCACAGCAAACTTTTCACACGTGAGGGTCGTGGGCCACGGCGGCGTTGTAGAAGTCGGGTGACTTTATCTCTCTGAAATTAGGCCCCACCATATCCCCCCATACGGAGGCCTGGGCACTATGGTATCATGAGAAGTCGTTACGTCTTTCTATCTAGATAATCAACATCCTCCACATCCCCTAAAACTTATAAGACCATACGTGTGGCCCCTCCCTCTAGCAGTTTCGTGGCGAGTGCGAAGGAGTCTACAGCGACCTCTCCGATTCTTTTATTCAAGAATGTAAGTTTTGCTTTCGGAAGTCATACGATTATCGACTTCATTCTTCGTACTATTATTTGTGAGTGTGTTGTGTGTGTGTATTTATTCTCGATCTAAATTTGAATGTTGGTGTCTCCCGCACTACCGTTGCATATCTAGCAGACAACGGTATACTTCTAATTGGAGATTAACATCTGGCAGAGTAGACATGGAATATTCGCTTATGCCAAGACGATTTTTAACTTTGAAGGACTTCAAAATTTAGAGATTATACCGTATCAAGATTTTCAGATCCAATGATAAATTCATTTTTGCACTAGGTTTGCTGTACGAAACCTTCAAGCTCCCCCCGCCCCGAGCTTTTTGCTTTCTATTACCTCCTACTATATTTCGCAGCTCACAGAAAACATCCTTTTAAGGAATGTTAGTCAATATCATTATTCAAAATGTGTCCCTATCTGAAAGAAACAAGATAAGAAAGAGCATTAACGTGCAAGGCAAACTTCCACCAAAGGAAATACAGTGTGATTAATTAATTGATTTGGAGTTTTCTAGCAACATACGGTGTTAACATGAAACATAAATCTTGTCTTATAAATCCCCAGTTTAGTGATTTCCTGATGAAAAAAATAAAAAAAGAAAACAAGGTCCAAGAAAGCTTGCCAGTATTTATATTGTAAAAAAGTATATGGACTCTATTAGATCTTTAATGACTTCCTAGAACTGAAGAATGATTGCAAGATTCAATTCACTTTCGATTTATTATCTTTATGTATATTGAAAAGAAAAATTTCAGTGATTGTTATCGTTATCATTATTACTTGCTAAGCTACAACCATAGTCAGAAAAAACAGGGTGCTATAAGCCCAAGGGCTCCAACGCGGAAAGAAGCCCAGTGAGGAAAGGAAATAAATAAGGTACACAAAAATTATGAACAATTGAAATATTTCAAGAACAACAACAACATTCAAATTTATCTTAAGGGTACACCCGGGCACATTATTCTATATTATTTCTCTTCCTCTTGTTGTTTCTTCAAAGTTTTTATATTTCATGTATGAGATATTTAGTTTAGTGTTTTATATTTTTAGTGTTCATGACTTTTATCTGTCTATTTCCTTTCCTCACTGGGCTATTGTTGGAGCCCTTGAGCTTATAGCATCCTGCTTTTCCAACAAGGATTGTAGCTTAGCAAGTAATAATAATAATAATAATAATAATAATAATAATAATAATCTATAAAAACATAAAAAACAGAGGAAGAAAAATGAGGTAGAACAGTGCGCGAGTGTATCCTCAAGCAAGAGAACTCTACCCAAAGGCAGTTGACGACCTTGGTACAGAGGCTATGGCACTACCCAAGACTAGAGAACAATGATTTGATTTTGGAGTATCCTTCCAGATCTAGAAGAGCTGCTTACCACAGCTAAAGAGTCTCTTATATCCTTACCAAGAGGAAAATGGCAACTGAACAAAAACAGTGCAGCAGTTAACCCTTTGAGTAGAGAGGAATTGTTTGGTAATCTCATTGCTGTTAGGTGCATGACGACAGAGGAGAATGTGGAAATAGGACAGACTATTCTGTGTATGTGTAGACAAAGGAAAAAAGAGCCATTTCAGTTATTCATTATTGTGAATATTGGTCATGGATCATACAATCCAACGTTTAGCAAATACCGAAGATTACATAATCTAAAATTCTGTAAGATGATAAAAACCATTGAGAGAGAGATTGATAATAATACCTGAATCCTGTGAATATTGGTCATGGATCATACAATCCAACGTTTAGCAAATACCGAAGATTACATGATCTAAAATTCTGTAAGATGATAAAAACCATTGAGAGAGAGATTGATAATAATACCTGAATCCTGCAAATTTCCTTTTTATACTTTTCAATCTCTTTTCAAGGACATCATAAGTGGAGAAGTGCAATTGTGAATCCTTCTTTCAAGTTTTGACCTCACTAGAGCCCTAACCAAATATCGTTTCTCAATTGTACAAACCGTGTCACACGATCATACATAGTAATGACATTTCCTTTTTTCTATATATTATGCTTGTATCTTTGCTCTCCCCTCGCACTGATAAGGACCTGAAATAACATGTCTGTTTTTCTCACCGTTAACTGTTGACCGGTGCGGTTGTCGGTTGAACATGAAATTGCCTGTTATGTTTCTTATGCCCTTTTTGCCTGGAGTTTATGTATATATAAACGGATGTTCTGTAATAAAGTTACTCACTTTTCATCCTACCTTCTTAGTCACAGCCTCTCTCGGCCCGTCACATTGGTGACCCCGGAAGTCGACTCGTTCCTCCCGCCTTCCACCCCCCCACCCCACCCTCCGTCATTGATAATATGGCGTACTCCACGGAAGTTGGCGCCGCACCATTGAAACTTTCGTCATTCGCCAGCGGAGAGGCGTTTGCTTGGTTTCAGCGCGCAGAAGTCCAGTTCGGCAACAAGGGCGTGACTCGCTCAACCACCAAAGCGGATTATGTTCTCGCAGCGATACCCGAGGACACCTTCCCTGAAATATCCGACTGGTTTTGTGAACAAGGAGACACCCCAATAGCGTATGACGCCCTCAAAACATACCTTCTGCAGCAGTACTCGCCGTCGCCAGCCGCCCGTATAGCA
>NC_090745.1:100007064-100022064 GCF_036898095.1 Palaemon carinicauda
ATGCTTGAAGAAATTGCTGAATGAAAAATTTTTAAATCATGTACAGTTTTTCTTATAAAAAGGAACATACAAAATGGATATGGAGAAGCCCAAATGGAGAAACTAAAAACGAAATAGATTTTTTTTTTTTTTAGTTAAAAACTTAATTTAGTTAAAAATGTAAGTGTTACACAAGTTAAAGTCAAGCAACCATAGAATGGTGAGAAGTAAAATCTGTCCAGATCTAAGGAAATAAAAAGAAAAACTAATTTTAAGAAAGAATATAAACACTCCTATAATAAGAGAAAAATTTGACGAAGTTAATGTAGCAATATAAAACACGTACTCCCAGCTACATGATGAAACGGAAGCAAGTAAAGAAGAAAAAATAGAAATTTAACAAAGAGCTTCAACTAACAATTTCCTGCATTTAGATATTATTCACCTCTTCATGGTACATTGCAAAGTGATTTACAGATGAAGGACGTTAATGAGTGAGCAATAAGAAAATGAAAGAAAACTCTTATCGGCTAACTAGCATAATAGTAATGTACCCTGAAGATATTAGGTTAAAATACACGAAAGCGTTAGGCACTAAAATATTTCAATATTTCCTACTAACTTTTACTATACACATACATATACTTAAGATTATACCTATATATAAGTGTGTAAATATAAGAGTGTCAGGATAATGATTATTACTAGCTAATTTACAACCCTGGTTGTAAAAGCAGGTTGCTATAATCCCAAGGTTTTCAACAGGGGAAATAGCCCAGTAAGGAAAGGAAATGAAGGAAACAAGACAGTGCAAGACAATCATACAGAGGTTATGGCACAATCCAATTTTGGAGACCTATGGTTTGATTTTGGAGTGCCCATCTCCTTGAAGAGCTGAAGACCATAGCTAAAGTCTCTTGTATCCTTAGCAAGAGGAAAGAAGCCACTGAACAATTACAGCGTAGTAGTTAAATCCTTGAGTAAAGAATGAATTTTTAGTTCAGCTTAGTGTTGTCAGGTGTATGATTAAAAAGAGAATGTGTGAAAATTAGGGCACACTATTCGATGTGTATATGTGTAGGCTGGCAAAAAAAAAAGAAAAACAAAAGAGCCGTAACAAGAGAAGGATTTGATGTAATATTATCTGGCCAGTCACAGGACCCAATAACTCTCTAGCGCTAGTATTTCAATGGGAGACTGATACCTTGGCCAACCTACTGTGTGTGTATATATATATATATATATATATATATATATATATATGTATATATATATGTATATATATATATATATATATATGTGTGTATATATATATATATATATATATATATATATATATATATATATATATATATATATATATATATATATGTATAAATTAGATGGGGGAGATTTCGTAATAGTATAACTCGCTAAACTCTAGACCAAATGTCTGCAAGAATGCTCTATACCTACAACTTGGAAATACTTTATTATTTTACTCATTAAAAAAAAGGGGGGACACAAGAGACCTGAAAAATTACCGCCCAATTAGTTTACTCTCCGTGATATATAAAATATTTACAAAGGTCATATTATGCCGAATAGAAAGACAACTAGACCTTGATCAACTAAGTGAACAGGCAAGTTTTAGAAGTAGGTATCCAATATCTGACCATATTCATGCAATTAACTGGCTAATAGAATAATCAACAAATTATGTCAAACCACTATGTATGGCATTTATAAGCTATGAGAAACCTTTTGATTTTGTCAAATCCTCAGCAGTAATGAAAGCCCTTCAAAGACAAAGAATATAGGTGGTAGGTTGAATAGGACACCAGCCACCTGTTGAGAAACTCCCGCTAGAGAGCTATGGGGTCTTTTGACTGACCAGACAGTACTACATTGGATCAATCTCTCTCGTTATGGTTCATTTTCCCTTTGCTTACACACACACATACACACACATACCAAATAGCCTGGCCTATTCTTTACATATTCTCCCCTGTTCTCATACACCTGACAACACTAAGATTAACAAATAATTCTTCTTCACCCAAGGGGTTACTGCACTGTAATTATTCAGTGCCACTTTCCTCTTGGTAAGGGTAGAAGAAACTCTATAGCTATGGTAAGCAGTTCTTCTACGAGAAGGACATTCCAAATTCAAACCATTATTCTCTGGTCTTGGGTAGTGCCATAACCTCTGAACCATGGTCTTCCACTGTCTTAGGTTAGAGTTATCTTGCTTTAGGGTAAACTATTTATTTTAATGTTGTTACTCTTCCTAAAATATCTTATTTTTCCTTGTTACCGTTTCTCACTACGCTATTTTCCCTGTCGGAGCCCTGGGCTTATAGCATTCTCTTTTCCCAACTAGGGTTGTAGTTTAGCAAGTAATAATAATACTAACAATAATAATAATAGTAGCAGTAGTAGTAGTAGTAGTAGTAGTAGTAGTAGTAGACGATGCTTATGTAAGAACACTTGGAGATATCTATACAGGATATACAGCATCCTAAAACTACACATAGTGAGAATGTGCCAACTGAGAAAGGAGTTACAGGGAGAACCATCTCTCCTAAATTATTCACAGAATGCATATAAGAAGTTTTTAAGAATTTAGAGTGGGGAAATGTAGGGATTATTATTAATGGGGAATACCTTAACAACTCAAGATTTGCAGATGCCACGGTTTTATTTTGTGAATCATGGGAGAAATTGCAAAAGATGATAGAAAATTTGAACAGAGAAAGCAGAAATATAGGACTGAAATTGATTATGATTAAAACTAAGATAATCTTCAATGAAATTGCATACAATTAAGTTAGGGACGAATCTCTAGACATTGTAGTACTTAAGACAGACAGTAAGTGTACCCAGAGGACACGAAACCGAAATTAAAAGAAGGATTAGTATAGGATGGAGAGAATTTGGTAAACAAAGTTATATTATGAAAATTAAAATGCCACTTTCTCTAAAAAGAAAAGTATTTGATCAGATGACCACACCAGATTCAACTAATATATCAGAAACTTGAAGCCTTACTAAAGCCTTAGAACATAAGCTAGTTACATCTCAAAGATCTATGGAAAGAATAAAGATAGGAATAACACTAAGAGACAGAAAAGGAGCAACATTGATAAGAGAAAAATTAAAGTAGAGGATATTGTAATATGTAAGAAAAATAAATTGTCATGGGCACGACATATAATGAGAATAACTGACATCATCATCATCATCATCGATGTCGAATGGCCGTGGCCCTCTGCACAAAACATCTCCATTCATTCCGGTCTTGAGCCTTCCTTTCCAACTCCACCATCGTTAGCCCGCACATCTCCTTGATATTGTCACTCAATCTAGTTTTAGGTGGATATTAAAGAGTAACCGAACGGGTCCCTAGAGATCACAAAAAAAGCACGAGAAGGAAGAGTAGACGATGGATTGACGAACAAAGAAAGTTTGCTGGTGTGGACTGGCATAGAAAAAATATACACAGACACAAGTGGTTGGGCATGTTTGCGGCCTTTGTTCTGCAGTGGACTAGTAACGGCTGATGATGATGCTATATACCTAAAACATTGAGCCATTTCTCATAACATGGGGGGGGGGGCTCTAGAAAAGAACACATCAGTCACTTCTGATTCTATCATTCAACTGCTTAATTAATCGTGGATAATTTCCTGCGCAGTAAAGTTTCTTATCATTAGTCGTTCATACAACAACTTAGTAAGTTCACCCGCAAGCCAAACTGCTTGAACAACTGAGTCAGCCATTCCTATCTGAATTCTTATAATTTTTGTATATTGACTTTTATTTTCCAATCTTTCAATCCACCATTACAACCCTTTATAGACCTTTCCTTACTCCTTACTAATGACGCCTTTGAATATTTTATTTTTACTAACCAATATCTGTTTTTTTGATCTAATTCTCCTCACCAGCATAGCAAACTAGGCTATGTAATCATAATAAAATTAACCCTTTTCTTACCAATGTTATAATAACTTTACCACAACCTAGAATGAGAAAAAATATCATCTAATCCGTGAACAGAAGAATGCCATTATTTTGCAATCATAGGACCAGCCTAAAAACTCTGCCATTAAAGGAAGATGCAGTGTATATACTGTATGTATATGTATATATGTATGTATATATATATATATATATATATATATATATATATATATATATATATATATATATATATATATATATATATATATATACATTGTGTGTGTGTATTTCCGTGTGGTAGAATCTCAGGGAAGTTCGAGAAAAATTGGTCTCATAAACTGACACCATTATTACATTACGTAAATGAGAATGATCAAATGTTATTCAACTTCAAATAATTAACGATATAAACATTATTGAAACCATCGACAGTTACAGCAATTGGTTTTACATAGAATGAAGTCTATAAAACATTAAAGTTTGTGTTCAAACTAGCCATACCTAAGCATATACCTGTTAATAATGCAATATTCATAGATAACTACTTTCGACAGATCGTACAATCAATTCTACCAAGGTTAGTTATACTGAGCTTTAAATTCTGGCATTCAACAACACAATGAAATTACAGAACACAGACAAAACTAACAATTCGGAAGGTTCAATGCACAGCAAAATTCCGGTGTGTAAAGAATTTAAAATTAGCTACTAATCATTATTCATTCCCTTATTTCTTTTCCTCACTGGGCTATTCTCCCCGTTAAAAAGTACTTCATTCCCTTACACTCGCTAGAGAGAGAGAGAGAGAGAGAGAGAGAGAGAGAGAGAGAGAGAGAGTATCTTGAAAAGGTTTAAACCACGTAGATAAGGATTTCCTTGTCGATTAATAACTAAATTCCTAATTTGCTGCACCAGTTTCAGGAATAGCTTAAGTAACCGCGCTTGAGAACACAAGCATTCTCACTTTGAAAAGAACAAGCCCTTTTGTTCACCTTGTTCGGCCCGAGTCTCGAGCGCAGCTCCTCAGACAGTCAGTTAAAAGCGTTGCCAACTACAGGTAAATAAAAATAAAATAAAAACTCCAAGCATTCGAATGATCTTGTCGCTATTCGATTCGCTTACCAGATTAACCAGTTGCATCTCCTCGACTCCGGATAGGTCTAACAACTCTGAAATAATTCACCTAATAATTTGCTCATGTAAACACTGATAAGCTTTGTTACTGTCAGGTTAGTTTGAGATGTATATATAACTTGAACGCCAGCTTTATTTTGGGCTGTCGGCACTGGTACAAACACCTTTCCAATATAGTCCTAAATTATGTAAATTTACTACATCTCCACACATATTGATCGAGCTCTGGAGTTGGTAGGCCGTACGTCCCCACACTAATCACCCAAAGATAGGTCTAGCATTATCGACTATCTCTTATAACTAGAATCTGTGAAAGAAAGATAAAAAATTTCGCATTGAAATGGAAATGGATAAAAATTAAAACTTTTACCTTGCAAAGATAGGAAGGTATGGTGAATATCCTTGGCAAGTTGTAGCGGAAGAGCGAGGTTAGGAAGCTGGTCCTGTTGTCAAATGGTGCCGCAGCAGTTGGTCTGAACCAAGAATTGGGTATATAGATAGTGCCCAAACTTTTCCATCCTTGTATCATCCTTTAATCTTTTTTTGTTTTGGAACCTGAAATAAAGTTATATCCTAAGAACAAACTTTCATACAATATATAAGATACAGAGCAAAATATTAACTGGAAATAAATTATTTTTTTCACACACCAAGGCCCGCCTGAACAGACTTTTAGTGTCTGACGGAGGGCGAGAAATAAACCCGTAAAAGTAAAAGTAAGTAAGTAATTATGGACGTCCAAACAGGTGACGGATTCGACAGGTGCAGACAGGAGTAGGCCGAAGCTGAAATTTAAAATTTACCAATACCAATGCGACTTGTCCTACTAAAGTCTACAACAGTTCAACTCGGTCTAAATGGAATCTGTTCCTTTGGATTTTATAGTCCCAGTATGCTTCTGTCTGCACAGGCCAAATAGCTGTTTGTGTGAACTCTCAAAGAGAGATAAAAAAACACTCAATGGTATTGCCTTTAATAAAGTATACATATGTCTAAAATTTAATCTATCCTTGCCAATGACAAAAGCATCCACATCTATATAAACAGTTTCACAGAATAGCATACTGTAGTAGCGAGGAATCATCAATTATAAGCCTAGACAATTTTTTTTTCTTTAAGAAGTATTTTGAGTATACCTTCAATGAAATACTGTACATGTTTAACAGGCCTGAACAATTAGTTGTTTTATGTCTAATGTATAACAAATAATAATTTTCAGATTAAACAGCTCGAAAGAAAAATAGGCCTACTATGTGTACGAATGGCCTCTAAAAAAGTTTTGGTTGATTATGAATCATACATTCTTTGGAGTAAATACTTAGCCTTCATTGTAATTAAATGTCTTTACACGATGATGCAAAATAAATAGATTGACTGTTGTTGACAATACCAACGAATCTATTCAAATTGCTTGTAATCAGTTTAAAGCAAGGATATCTTCATATGTTTAAAGAAAATATTTCAGAATTAGGTGATCAAAACGTGAAGTAAAAAATATATCACCTGATGCTCAGATACGCGTGAAAGCAAATAGAGTAGTATTTTCATCATAGACAACAAAAATGTACACTTACCACGTCTTAAAGGTTAGGTCATTTGAACGCAACAGTGGCAACTGAAATTTGCTTTTCCAGACTGACCGGAGTCACCGGACCCTCACCTCAGACAGGCATCAGTGTTGCCATCAACAATTTTCAGTTCCCGCCAGCCAGAACCCTAAAAACCGCTAGATTTTGGCTTGGACCCTCTGGATTTACCGGATATTCTACAGAGCTTAAAAAATCAACACTAAGCTGTATGTTCCTCGTGTGTGTGTGTGTGTGTGTGTGTGTGTGTGTGTGTGTGTGTGTGTGTGTGTGTGTGTGTGGAAAATTATATATAGTTCATACATCTACAGATAGGAAAACGTTGGTTGGCAGGGATAAAACAAACTTCAGTAGGAATCATGAGTATACCTTTATAGTATGTTAGTAGGTAACTTTGTAGCAATTGGTACTTGTAAATACAAGCATCAAGTACCTAAAATTCTACTGCAATTTGATTTTTGTGAATTGGATTGGAATAACATAATTAATGAGAACATGTTTTAGGGAAAAAATCCAGAAAACCGCTAATAATTTTCATACAAAGCTAAAATTTCCCGCTAGCCGCTAAACTCGTTTTCTTCCCGCTAGATTGAATGAAAAAATACCAGATCTAGCGAGAAAATTGCTAAAATGGCAACACTGCTGGCTCCCTGTCCTGAGAGGCCGCCGCCCGATTTTCCCTCCAGAATCTAGTTTGTGACGTCATCTACGAAATCACAAGAGTAGCAGAGCCATCTATTGGCGGCGTGACAAAACAGATAAAGACCCCAAGCATTCCTAATAATACCGGGATTGCTTTCGAGCCTAGCAACATACTATGAGTGAAATAGTGTTCAAATTCAATATTTTCATAAACCTGTATTACAACTAAGATAATTGCTCTCTCTCTCTCTCTCTCTCTCTCTCTCTCTCTCTCTCTCTCTCTCTCTCTCTCTCTCTCTCTCTCTCTCATACAGTGTTTCATTAGCTGAGAGAAATTTTACATACAGAACCAGACATAAGAAATTATTTCAATGAAAAATAATAGTGACGTTCTGACATTATCGGATCCTTCCCAGTACTAACCTAGTCAAGTATAACACTGGTCCGTAAACTCTTTCCTTTTTGATGTCCCATTTAACGCGATTAGAACGAAAAGAGATTGAAAAAAATATTAGATATATATGTATGTATATATAATATATAAATATATATATATATATATATATATATATATATATATATATATATATATATATATATATATATATATATAAGTGCTTAATGCTGTTGTATAATTAATACGTTTAAAACATAAAAAAGATTGAACAGCCAATAGGCCTATTGGCTAATCAACCTTTTTTATGTTTTAAACGTATTAATTATACAACAGCATTAAGCACTTATATATATATATATATATATATATATATATATATATATATATATATATATATATATATATATACATATTGCTTAATGCTGTTGTATAATTAATACGTTTAAAACATAAAAAAGGTTGAACAGCCAATAGGCCGACCAACCACTAAGCAATTTTAATGGCAGGTAACACTGAACACAAAAGGCTTACATATGTAAACCACAAGCACACACCATATATATATATATATATATATATATATATATATATATTCAAATTGCTACTATACTTATGCAGTACTATCAAATGCTGAAACATGATGAGATATCTTGACAAGCACTGTATTTACCGTTAGGCTTTGTTATGTGTAGGACTAAGTAAACGTTGGTTACCTGTGAAACGTCTTCCCATTTAATCTTTAAAAAAATAAATAAACTTCTTTTTGAAAAATCCTTTACAATCGTCCATTGATATTCTAATTCGCTATATGCAACCGGAATCATGGAGAGGAATCTGATCGGTTCCTCCTCTTTCCTCGGTGTCTGAAGATGCGTGCCAGTGTGAGACCGATTTTGATATATTGTATTTGGGCTTAATAGGCCATTCACGGGGGCAGTGTATCTAGGGTAAAACAAGTTACACTAAAAGATAAAGGTTAGGGTAAAACAATAGTTACACTAAAAGGTAAAAGTTAGCAGATATTGGACAGGAAGATGGAAGAAAGGAAGCATGAACCGAAATAATGTAGAACAATATACTGTAGTTAGGGACCGAAGAAACGTTTGCTTAGACCCCAATACAGCACTGATGCATACAGGAGAGAGAGAGAGAGAGAGAGAGAGAGAGAGAGAGAGAGAGAGAGAGAGAGAGAGAGAGAGAAGGTTTGTCATAACTAGACCTATGCCGTTCAGAGTTAACTGCAGCTTACCACTTGTACGTGTGGGGAAAAATTTATTGCATTGACCAGGGTTAACATTTGAGTAGAATGTAGTTTGTTGGGCCAGGCGATATCCTTCTTATTACTAGCCAAATCGTTATTCCTTATGGGAAAGATGTTCTTTACTATGATCCGATATACCATAATATGAAATTATTTTATCATTTTAAAGATATAATTTAGAGTTTTGCCCATAGCTTTTTTTTTTTTTTTATTTGTGTAGGAGAGTGACTTACGAAGGGGGTCCGAGGGGTTGTGACCTGGGAACTACTAGGTTAGGTTAGGGAACTACTAGGTTAGGTTAGGTGGGTTTGTGGTGTTTGTATGATAGCGACAGTGTTTGGGGGGTCGCAGGGGGGGGGGGGGGATAGCACCCCCGTTAGGTCAATGGGAAGCATTTACAAATTTAGTGAATTCATTATTTCATTCTGTTAAACTTCCCGTGAAAAATTCGATAGGTGATGGTTTTTACTCTCTTTTCTTTCGATCGCGACCCTGTCCTGGTATGTAGATTGTTGTGACAAGCATTTACAAAACTAGTGAATACTATTTCATTCTGTGATCATTCCCTTGAAAAAGGGCCGATTTCGGACATTTTTTACTCGATTTTCTGGCGGTTTCAGGCCTGTCGTAACAAACTACAAAGGCTCCAAAATATTGGATGTAGACTACTTACGAGTACACAGGTGTGCTAAAGGAGATATTTAAAAGGTACGCAGATGACGACGTCCACACCATAGCACCAAACTTTCACAAGTCACACTGTCGCCTCGTAACAAATGTCAACAAGACAACAATCCTGTTCACAAGAGAAGATCAGGAAGCGCAACTGCGCAAGAGATGACACAGTTGCCAACTTAAACCACCGATGAAGCAGCTAAAATATTTTGAAATCGATATTCAATTAAAATTGTAATGTGAGCATTTTGTCATATTTAAGAAATAGTGGTATGATAAATTCATCTCAATTATATATAAATATTATCCTCATGGAATTCGAATATTTGGAAAACCGTCGCAGTGTATGATGGAGACATCAAAGAGATTGCGATTAAATGTACATACACACACACACACACACACACACACACACACACACACATATATATATATATATATATATATATATATATATATATATATATATATATATATATATATATATATATATATATATTTAGTGTGTGTGTGTGTATGTGTGTGTGTGTGTGTTTGCATCTATATAATATTAGAAATCTATGAATATATTTGAATATGTGTACACACACACACACACACACACACACATATATATATATATATATATATATATATATATATATATATATATATATATATATATATATATATATATATATATATATATGTGTGTGTGTGTGTGTGTGTGTGTGTGTATAAATCACCATAATCATTAGATGCCACCAGTCCACTGCAGAACAAAGGCCTCAGAGATGTCCTTTGACTCCCATCAGTTTATGGGCTTTCTGTGCCAGTCCAATCCCGCAAACTTTCGTAGTATGTCAACCCATCGTCTTCTCTTCCTTCCTTTGCCTTGTTTGCAGTCTCTATGGACCGATTCTGTTATTCTTAATGTTCATCTATTTTCTGTCATCCTCATTATATGTCCTCCTCATTATATATATATATATATATATATATATATATATATATATATATATATATATATATATATATATATATATATATATGTATATATATATATATATATATATATATATATATATATATATATATATAGGCCTATATATATATATAAAGAGAGAGAGAGAGAGAGAGAGAGAGAGAGAGAGAGAGAGAGAGAGAGAGAGAGAGAGAGAGAGAGTATCATTATCTGCATCAGTGTAACTCGCCATTATATGACTGAATTCATAAGTGATTTCACAAATCAGTTGCGCAAAGACAACAACCAGAGAGTACAAATCGATTTCCTACTACTAAACCTACAATATGGGAAAGATTTCTTTACATTTTGTTAAAAGAAAGATGGTATCTTTTAACATAATTTCAAATGTTCATCGGCAAGACTCATTGCTCTAGGGCTCTCTGATTATACCCGTTACATATTTTTCTCTTGTATGAAACTTTTACCACATTTTCACCGTTGGTTCTTGCTTTAATGCGTAACGAGAGAGAGAGAGAGAGAGAGAGAGAGAGAGAGAGAGAGAGAGAGAGAGAGAGAGTATCAGGATTGGCGAGACCGTATCACTTTGGACTTCATTATTCACAGATGTAACGGATTTGTAAGTGATATCTTGTGATATCTTCAAACCATAGCTTCATATGCTAACAAATATTTCCCTTTTTAAGCTGAATTCATCCAAATCTAAACCGTTCGTCAGTAGGCCTACTAATAGCGAGTCTTCGTATCGGGCAACAAAAATAATTTTTTTTTCCAAGTTTTATCAGAAAAGTCTAATTTAACGAGAGAGAGAGAGAGAGAGAGAGAGAGAGAGAGAGAGAGAGAGAGAGAGAGAGAGAGAGAGAGAGAGAGAGTATCAGGATTGGTGAGACCGTATCACTTTGGACTTCATTATTCACAGATGTAACGGATTTGTAAGTGATATCTTGTGATATCTTCAGACCATAGCTTCCTATGCTAACAATTATCTCCCTTTTTAGGCTGAATTCATCCAAATCTAAACCATTCGTCAGTAGGCCTACTAATAGCGAGTCTTCGTATCGGACAACAAAAATTAAATTTTTCCAAGTTTTGTCAGAAAAGTCTAATTTATTTTTAATAGTGGAGGTCGATGGAAACCCAGGTCCGAGAAAAATATGAAGAAATACGTAGTTGGAGTACAATGAAAACAGCGGACTTTCGTGTCTTTTATAGAAAGGTTGTGATGGCCTGATTGGTAACGTCTTTGCCTGGCGTTTGAGTCCCGTTCAGACTATAGTTCCTTTAGTGTCTGCCACCTTGTGACCTAAGGTTGGGGGTTTTGGGGGACATGTAGGTCTATCTTCTGAGGCATCAGCAGCCATTGCTTGGCTCTCCCTAGTCCTACCTTTGGTGGAGAGGGCTTGGTCGCTGATCAGTCTCGGGGGCATTGTACATCCTTGCCTCTGCTACTCAAGAGCGGCATCTAAAGGTTATCTCCATCAGACAAAGACAAGCAGAGTGAGAATCACAAAGGTTTACCGAGTTCCATAATAAGACCTTTTCAAGACAACGAGCTTTGGAATCAAGAAGGGTGTCAATGCAAAACTGTTCTGTTTACTAGTATACGCGACTAGTCATAATGACGGCTAGATATTTAACTAGATATGCACACACACAAACACACACATATCCAACCCCTTTCCTAACTGCAAACTCTCTCAATATGGTATGACTGCTCCCTTTCCCCCCACCCTAGGGACGGAGAGAGACCGAGTAGTTATACGACTTTCAGCTGGCGTGACCGGAAAGAAATATATATATATATATATATATATATATGTATACAATAAATATATACCCATATACTTTCTCTTTATTATATAGGGGAGATGCCATGGTCTGGTTTACATATTAAGCATTTACTCCCCATCTGATTGAAATGTAATTTTACCTATGTGTTTTGAGACACACAAACTACTGTAATGCTACATACTTGTACATGTAATACACACACATACAGTATATATATATATATATATATATATATATATATATATATATATATATATATATATATATATAAATATATATACAGTATATATATATATATATATATATATATATATATACTGTATATATTTAATTATATATATACATATGCATTTGTTTGTCTATACCAACATCGATTTTTCTACTCATGCTTGCTAATTAATGAGTAACGCTATAATGCATAAATAAATTCACAAAAGGGGAAATCACAGGTAATCCCTCGGGCGAAATATATTCAGTTTTGAACCAAAAAAAAAAAAAAAAGGTGAGAATATCACAAAAAAAACCAAATCCTGAGAATAATTGATAGCTAATCACGTCGAGCTGAGGATTGGCGAGAACTAGCGACCACTGAAGGGGCGTTGCAGTGCAACAGCAATGTCATTGTTCCCGTGGGAGGTTGTACTACTGATATTGGCTGTTATTATTATTAGTAGTAGTAGTAGTAGTCGTAGTAGTAGTAGTAGTAGTAGTACTATAATTTTTATTATCACCTTTATTATTATTATTATCATTATTATTATTATTATTATTATTATTAGGACTATTGTTTTTATTATTATTATTATTATTATCATTATTATTATTATTATCATTGTTATCATCTTTATCATTATTATTATTATTATTATTATTATTATTATTATTATTATTGTTATTATTACTATTATTATTATTATTATTATTATTATCACCATTTTTATCATAATTATTATTATTATTATCATTATTATTATTATTATTATTATTATTATTATTATTATTATTATTATTAGCTAACCTACAACCCTAGCAGGTTTTAAATGTATGTTAAAGAACGGTTTTTATTTCATATTTTCGCCTTTAATTTTCAGATTTAATCATTATTACTGTTATTAATACCATTATTATTATTATCTATAAATCCTTAACATTTGAGCATCTCCAGTACCATTAATGCATTTTCGGACAAAGAGAGATCATTAGATTTCAAGCTGGTGAATCTTATAAATGCAGAAGACAGCTCAAGTGACGAACGCAAGCATTTATTATTTATTAATGCATGAATTAATTGACTGTCGAAATTAAAATAGCAAGTTGATTAACTGGGTTCATTTTGATATGTACTGTTAAAAGCGGGGTTTGCACTGCCGAACGGTTCGTCGAACCCGGCTGTCGAACCCGCTTGTCAAACGGTTCGAAGCGGTGGAGTCGGCCACAAATGCATAAGGCTTGTTGGCAATGAAGCCCCGCCCACAAAAGTCAGGCGAGAACAGTCTTTCTTCTAACCGTTCGATGAACCCCGTTCACACGTTAGAACATCACTTCAAACCTTTGTCTGTCGAACCGCGTTCGACGTACCGTTTGACCGTTTAACCCGATCATTAAAGGCTTTTTCCCATACATAGGCCTATATACTATTCTCGAAATAGTAACGCTAAAGAGCATTACCATAATGAATTTAGGAGTTCCGTTCTTGTATGGACGATTGTAAACTGGATTGCTGAATCTACAAATCAAGAAGGATTTCACAGATATCAATTAAATTTAGTCTCTGAAGAAATAATCTTAATAGAAACTTCAAAGCCAATTAGATCAAGTGACTGTATACGGACACGTTCATTGTCTACCTTTTTACCTACGTAATAATAAGAAAAATAAACACGGTGTTTTTATTAATATTTTTCGTGTATCATACCGAAGAATGAACTCATTTTTTTTTAATAATCAAAATAGCACAACAAGTAAGAAACCATTATGAGACTATTGACTTAGTGCATCCTACTTTTCCAACTAAGGTTGTAGCTCTGTTAGCAATAATAATAATAATAATAATAATAATAATAATAATAATAATAATAATAATTAATCTGCAATCAAATCAATGGGGTCCTGAGACCTTGTGACTAGGTTTATCGATCGCTGTATCAGATCCGCCCATCGTGGCAGACTTTATCATTGAAAAGGCAATATTATGTTTACGTGGTCAGTTGACTGAGGTGGCTTTCTTCGTTAACTGGTCTAAAAGGAGTGGGAGATGTAAGTCTTAGAATTTGTTGTTACATTGTTACTCTGCGTATTTACTAATTACAGAATATATACATATATGCAATTATTATCATTATTATTATTATTATTATTATTATTATTACTTGCTAAGCTACAACCCTAGTTGGAAAAGCAGGATGCTATAAGCCCAGGGCCACCAACAGGGAAAATAGCACAGTGAGGACAGAAAACAAGAAAAATGAAATGTTTTAAGAACAGTAACAACAATAAAATAAATATTTCTTATATAAACTATAAAAAACTTTAACAAAACTAGAGGAAGAAAATTAGATAGAATTGTGTGCCCGAGTGTACTCTCAAGCAAGAGAACTCTAACCCAACATAGTGAAAGACCATGGTA
>NC_090745.1:100027064-100052064 GCF_036898095.1 Palaemon carinicauda
GCTTTCGATAGAAATAGTTTGAGGAAACATATCAAATCAATTGACCCCTCACCTTGGAGATAGCTTTGGGGTTGAAGAAGTACAAAGGATTTAAATAAAAGTTGAATTACATTGTATGACAAATGCTGTCCTTATGAATGCTATAAGTTAGTGAATGAAACAGCTGGTGTTGAATAAATGATATAAATATTTGTATGTTTTTTAACTTTTTCTTTTGAACTTTGATTTCAAGGGAGGAAGATGTGTAAAATTAGAGGGATATAATCTCGGAATTTAGGGTACTACTTATGCATCCGCATTTGGTGTCAATTGTTATACGAAAAAGACCATTCCCCATAATATATATATATATATATATATATATATATATATATATATATATATATATATATTTGTGTGTGTGTGTGTGTGTGTGTGTGAGTGTATATATGCTTATATTATATGTATACATGCATACAACGTGGTGTAAGGGTTTGTATAGGTAACTTATTTCAATGTTGATACTATTATCAAAATATTTTAATTTAATTGTTCATTACTTCTCTTATAGTTTATTTATTTCCTTTTCTCACTGGGCTATTTTTCCCTGTTGGAGCCCTTGGGCTTATAGCTTCCTGATTTTCTAACTAAGGTTGTAGCTAAGCAAGTTATAATGATAATGATAATGATCGGCAAAGCTATACTAGTCAGGGCCACCCATACTAATCTGGTTTGCTGTGACCGATCAGACTAAAGTCTCCCACCATCACCCATCCGCACTGGCCCGCGTGGTGATGAAAAGTGGCTAAACTCCAGACATGAATATGGACATGTCTGAGGGTTTTGTCCTGCGCTAGAGACTACGACATTTGTTGTTGTTGTATGTACATATATTCAAAGAATAAACAAAGGCATTCATCAAAGCACCACCCTATGTTCGTTTGTCTTGCGACTAAAATAGTCTTCTGATGAATGTCCTTTTGACATCGTTATTGAACTGCATATAGCTAAGAGGGAGTACCCGTGTTCTTATACGAATTCAGGACCTTCGACTAAACTAGAGAAGGTAAACAAATCACAGAGAGAGAGAGAGAGAGAGAGAGAGAGAGAGAGAGAGAGAGAGAGAGAGAGAGAGAGAGAGAGAGAGAGAGAAAATATCAGGTTTTCATTTTCATAAAAAAAATTTCTTTATGTGAAAATTCAAACTCCTTGAAATCTAAACTTTAAAGACTAATGATTGTTTTCTTGCCCGTCTTGAAAGTAGGAAAAAGAAATAGATGTACAGCCTTGATAATTTAGGAAATACGATTTATAAGGAATAACTCACTTGTCGGACAACCTCTCAATCTCTCAACCGGGAGAAGAATGTTGCTATTTCTCAATTTGATACAAGAAACTGACGTTACAGGAACTATGGTCATCAACACTGGATCATCATCATCATCATTTCAGCCTTCAAAAGTCCTTTGTTGGATGTAGGCCTTCCCCAGGTTCCTCCACAGACTTCTGTCCCAAGCTATTCTGTGTCACTGTTGCTTATGTTGGTCTAAGTCATCTTGCTATAATGGATTAGCAGAAGTATTATCAAGTAATAGAATATGTATAACTCATATATTCTCTTATGTATTGATAATAATAATAATAATAATAATAATAATAATAATAATAATAATAATAATAATAATAATAATAATCTTTATTTCAGCAAAAGCCATATACAGAGTTACAATAAGGGTACAGTGATCTTACACTTTTGACATCGGTAAAAAAAAAAAAAAGAAAAAAAAGATGAGATATGCAATAATAAACCAATGCCAATTTTTATTGCATTGCATTTTGTGAAATTTTATGCCTCTGGAAGTTAGCCCGGTTGGGAGATGGGTCAGGATATCTCATGTAAGGATTATTCCGTTAAGTTTTGACGATTATGATTATCAATTCCATCCTGTTCGTAATACTAGGCAGGCAGTTAATTCTAATAGCCAGACCTTCTCCATCATGAGGCTCAATACTACACCGTATTCTAGAAGTTTTATTCCGGCTGTGACCAAGTTGTGGAATGTTCCTAATCGGGTAGTTGCATCAGTAGAACTTCAAAAGTTCAAAGTTGCAACAAATTTTTTTTATGTTGAACAGGCTGACATAAGTCTTTTTATAGTTTATATATGACATATCTGTTTTGACGTTGTTACTGTTTTTAGAATGATTTATTGTTAATTTGTTCTCATCATTTATTTATTTCCTTATTTCCTTTAATCACTGGGCTATTTTTCCCTGTTGGAGCCCTTGGCATTATAGCATCTTGCTTTTCCAACTAGGGTTGTAGTTTGGCTAATAATAATAATAATAATAATAATAATAATAATAATAATAATAATAATAATAATAATAATAATAATAATAATAATATCGCTGAACGTTACATGTGCATGGAAAAAAAAATCCAAATGAAAAAATAGTTACCTCTCAGCGGCGAGAAATCTTTTAGCTGAACAAATGTAGAACTTTTCGATCGCTTGCAAAATTCGGTGATATTTTTCTTGAGACTGCCCGACCCTCCATGAATAAAAGACAGGTTTAGCGTATTATTATAGGTATAACTGATGTATCCAAATACTATATTACTTCAAGCACCTTTTGCCTACTGCCTGTAGAATGGAATATGGTGCTGTTTATTCAATCAAATGCTAAGTTAATTAATTAAATATTTACAGTATACAATTAACAGGAGGTAGTAATCAAATGAAAGACAAACAAACAATCTAGGTAAACTTTTAAGAGTTACTGAAACAATCGAGTACTATCTTATGATAATAAACGTTGCATTGCCAAATAGAAAAAAAAAATAATAAAAGTTTTATTCAACGTTAACAAGCAATTTCTATGGACAAATGTACAAATTTCAACATCACAAAAAAAAAAAAAAAAAAAAAAAAAAAAAAAAAAAAAAAAAAAACGTAAAGCATGATGAAGTTTCATGTGACGAATCGCTTATCAAATCTTTGTTTGATTTTATCCTTATCATCCATTAATTAGTTATTGCTTATCACTCGGTGCCATTAACTCCGACGAGTTTAACCGGCTTAACTTGTATGAAATGTCAGGAAGTATTTGATGCTAAATGGGCGTTATCGATTTTACAATTGATACAATAAAACCCTCGAATTGATGACGAATCGAGTCTTGACTTACCACATGATGATGAATCAGACACCGTCGCATTATATCCAACCAGTGGTGGCTCGTGTATAGGCACTATGAAACTGCAGCACCCCCTTTTTGCTCTTTATATGATCAATTCTATTCAATGTAATGTTTTTTTCTTTAATTCTTTCTTTGTATGTGTACATTTTATAATCCTTAAGATTAATGTCAGTAGCCATCCTTCAGTTTATGAAAGAAAATACAAAAATGTTTGTATGGAACTGTAAAATTTACAGATCCAGCAACGTGGTCTTTGGCTGTTGTGCGCATGCGCGCTCCGGAAG
This sequence comes from Palaemon carinicauda, assembly GCF_036898095.1. Lineage (NCBI taxonomy): Eukaryota > Metazoa > Arthropoda > Malacostraca > Decapoda > Palaemonidae > Palaemon > Palaemon carinicauda. The sequence goes on from NC_090745.1 coordinate 100,030,532, forward strand.
TTCCGCGCAAGGATGTAAAAGGAGAGAGATCACTGTCGCTCCCGCAGTGTAGCCCAAGCTTGGCCTGATGTTGGGAGGTGGTTACTTTTCCACTTGTTGTACTAGAAAACCGTTTACCATGTTCTTGAATGTCATAAAGTGTAGAATTATATTATTATCCTACGTCCAGCTATTTTACTTGATTTTTTTTTTTTTTTTTTTTTTTTTTGAGGGGCAGGGATATTTTACATATATTGCCTCAAATGAATCTGCTTTTTCAATGCTTGAGGACATTCACTAAATTTGCAATAATGCAGCAAAGTATGTACCCTAGTTCTTTTGTACCCACCGCAACTTTTTCTAAAGCTTTTTAGGCATACCACATGATTTTCATCACCGAAGTCTTTATCAGCCATGACTGAAAACTGAAAAAACTCATGATGTGAATGAAACTTACTTTCAGATAAAGATATATTCATATAAAATGCAATATTTCAGCAAATGGAAACGTATTTTGCAATAAAAATCTTCTAAAAAGTACTCTGTAGTCAAAATCTTCTAAAAATGTATTCTGCAATCAAAATCTCCTAAATGTACTCTGTCATAAAAATCTTCTAAAAATGTATTCTGCAATCAAAATCTTCTAAAACGTATTTTGTAATCAAAATCTTCTAAAAAGTACTCTGTCATAAAAATCTTCTAAAAATGTATTCTGCAATCAAAATCTTCTAAAACGTATTTTGCAATCAAAATCTTCTAAAAAGTACTCTGTCATAAAAATCTTCTAAAAATGTATTCTGCAATCAAAATCTTCTAAAACGTATTTTGCAATCAAAATCTTCTAAAAAGTACTCTGTCATAAAAATCTTCTAAAAATGTATTCTGCAATCAAAATCTTCTAAAACGTATTTTGCAATCAAAATCTTCTAAAAAGTACTCTGTCATAAAAATCTTCTAAAAATGTATTCTGCAATCAAAATCTTCTAAAACGTATTTTGCTATCAAAATCTTCTAAAAAGTACTCTGTCATAAAAATCTTCTAAAAATGTATTCTGCAATCAAAATCTTCTAAAACGTATTTTGCAATCAAAATCTTCTAAAAAGTACTGTCATAAAAATCTTTTAAAAATATATTCTGCAATCAAAATATTCTAAAACGTATTCTGCAATCAAAATCTTCTAAAAAGTATTCTGCAATAAAAAATCTTCTAAAAGAGTATTCTGCAATCAAAATCTTCGGAAACGTATTTTGCAATCCAAATCTTATAAAAAGTATTCTGCAATCAAAATCTTCTGAAAAGTATTCTGCAATCAAAATCTTCTAAAACGTATTTTGCAATCAAAATCTTCTAAACAGTATTTTGCAATGAAAATCTTCTAAAAAAAGTATTCTGCAATCAAAATATTCTAAAACATATTTTATGATCAAAATCTTCTAAAACGTATTTTGCAATCATAATCTTCTAAAAAAAGTATTCTGCACTCAAAATCTTCTAAACAGTAATTTGCAATCACAATCTTCTAAAATGTATTCTGCTATAAAAATTCTAAGTGGAAAACTGTAAGTTTACTTATAACAAATATAGAATTTGAACCTCCAACCCCGATAGGATCAGTTTAGTTCTACTTTTTATTTTGCTCTTTCTAGTGCTGTTACCTAAAATACCCAGAAAGCTGCAAATAAGAGAACAGGAAAAGAAAGGAAAAGGAAAAAATATAAGGATCTTCTAGGAAAAGGACGCTCCAAAATCAAACCATTGTTCTCTAGCCTTGGGTAGTGCAATAGCCTCTGTACCATGGTCTTCCACTGTCTTGGGTTAGAGTTCTCTTGCTTGAGGGTACACTCGGGCACCCTGTTCTGTTTTGTTTCTCTTCCTCTTGTTTTGTTTCTCTTCCTCTTGTTTTGTTCACGTTTCTATAGTTTATAAAGGAGATATTTATTTTAATGTTATTACTCTTCTTAAAAAAATTTTTTTCATGTTTCCTTTCCTCACTGGGTTATTTTCCCTGCTTTTCCAACTAGGGTTGTAGCTCAGCAGTTAATAAAAATAATAATAATATAGCAAGAAATTCAAGCAATACCTAAATTTATATATACATTTCAGAGGAAATAGCTGGTGACGTCATTAGTGACGTCACCAACCATAGATTTATAATTCCTAATTTCAATTTTTGTCAATTCTTGGTGATGTAAGCAAAATTATAAAATAAGAACGAAAGGACATAAGACACCTCGGGTCATTTTTCTGTTAGTGATAATCTTAAAATTATACAAAGGGTGACTAAATTTTGAAAAAATAACCAGATATTAAAGTAACTGTAAAAACTTTTCCCCAAGCACACTTTGAGAGGATTTTGGATATGTTAATCCACATAAAAACCCGCTTCTTTTGATACCAAATTCTATAATGTTATATTATTTTCCGGTTCAACCCTATATTTACTGGACTAATGATACAAAAAAAAAAATACAGAGACGAATTTGGACTTAACATAGCTGAGAATGTTAGGATGGATATCTGGTTAAAGGGAGCCGATAGGATTAGGAATGAATATACTGTATAAGAGGGTCAACAAAGGTAGTCGAAATATCAAGGAAAGTGCAGGACGGAAGACCGAGAAGAGAGGAAAGTCATTATAGAAGGAATGCCAGGTGATGGAGGTCAGTGTTGCCAGATATGGAGATTTATCCCTAGATTTGGGGATTTTGGGTGTCTAATGGGGATATTCTGTACAAATTTCTATGAAGAAGAAAAAAAAATTAGTAAAGCTTTATATTGTTGCAATTAGTTTACATAGCACCATATATGAAGTATGGTGAGTAATTTCTATATGAGTAAAGCCTACATGATCAGAAGAAAATATATTTGTGGAAATGGGGATTTTTTGGGTTGTTTTGGGGATTTTTTTTCATGAGTTTTGGGATTTTTACACTAACTCATCTGGCAACACTGATGGAGGTATAAGAAGAAGAAGCGGAAGATTAAGAAGGAGGTGGAGATACTTCATGTAACAGAAGCTCAGAACACAGGTAGATGGAAGCGGTTCATGCAAAAATGCTAAACGTACATAAATGGGACTAAACTGAGAAGAATATTGCCAAACTGGTCTTGAGATTGATCGATTTTGCTTTGGAAGGCAGTTATTAGATTTTTTAGGGCAATAAATTATTCTAACGGACTACTAACAATTATTCTACTGTAGATACTCATTGTATATCAGAAAAAAAATTGGTTTGATTTTTAAGCATTCTCCTCACAGTGCTTCACGTTACTGTTTTTGCCTATTGATCTAATCAAACCCTTGTGGATTATGTATGTTTTGTAAGACATAAAGGAAGATAAACAGATGAACTATATATTAATTTTTTATTTTTTGGTAATTGTCCACTGCCGAGAAAATACGTCTGGAATTTTTTTTTTCAATAAAAAGTGCTTTCCAACGTTTATATACAGATGCAATTGAACAGAACATAGAATTCGTGACAGGAAAATTCCATTCACGCAAGTGCCATCAACGAAAATTCCGCCCAGAAAATTTCATCCATAGAAAATTCCACCCATAGAAAATTCCAGCCACCCGACTTCCGCACAGGGAAGTAATTAACAAGTAAACAGTATAATGGGTGGAATTTTCTATATTGAATTTTTGGGGGTGGAATTCTCTTTGGGTGATATTTTCTGCGTGGAGTTTTCGTGGGTGGAATTTTCTTTGTGTGATATTTTGTGTGGAATTTTATTTGGGTGTTATCTTCTGGGTGGAATTTTCATGGAAGGAATTTGCATGTAACCATAGAAAGAGGTGTGTAAATTCGATTTGTCATTGGGCATGATAAATATACGTCTGCATAATTTGGTTCTTTCTCCTAGAGGGACTTGACCCCAAAAAAAGGTCACTACAAAATAAATGATTTGACTACAATGTAGAAAACTTCCACAACATACTCCTACACACGCGTCTACGTCCTCAGAAAAACAAGACGGTCACATAAATCTGGTAGTAATTTTATACTTCTGGAAGCGTTTTAAACGTTAAAGATGCTGTCTGAGCAAAGACAGTTTGACTACAATGTCGAAAATTTCCACAACATACTAATACACGTAACTTAGTCCTCAGACAAAAAGTCTTTGATTCAAAAGGGTTCTATTTTCCCTTGGATTTGAGAATGCCAGCTGGAATGGAAATTCAGAGAAATCTGAAGAAAATAAGGAATTGGGAGGTCATTGTAGCAATTGAAATCGTACCCCTCTCTTCTGCTATTCTATAGTATTATATCCTGGTAGGGCGGTCTGGTATCACTGTTTGCCCGTCGGGCATGCTCGATCGTATGGACAGGGCTTATCGGCTAGTACAGGGCTTGGCTTATTTTTAGTCACACATCTAATTGATGACCATACCCTGCGCTAAAGCTAACATCTTACTGACGTGGGTAGTATCATTTATACCGTATACATAAGTATTTACTAAAATATACATATGGAATATGTATACATATATACACCATATGGCGGTGTGTATATAAGGTGTGTGTGCTTGTGTATGTAGGAGAGATCATCGCCATTTATTAATGCGGGAGGAGTTCTATAGCGTAATGCTACATACACACACATACACACGCAGATATATATATAAATGTATATATATGTATATATACATATGTATGTATGTATATATATATATATATATATATATATATATATATATATATATATATATATATATATATATATATATATATATAGAGTGTGTGTGTGTGTATAAATATCGATAATGTAGGTGTATGCATATCTCTTTGCATATGGTCCTAATCACAGCGTTGCATATTGCATCAACTGAGAGATAACGTCACATGCGCCGAGGCGTTACCCAAACACGATAAGTACCACTCGAGTCATTTTTGCTTCCTTCCCCTCTCCAGATAAGCCTTATCAATATGGGCGTTTCTGGGCTCTTTTTTTCATTTCAGAGGGTCAGCTGAGAGGGGCCAACAGTATTCTCTTGACGTCGGAGGTTACACCAATCCAATCCCCTCTTTCTCTCGCTCTGTCTCTCTCTATCTCTCTCTCTCGCTTGCTTACTTTTAGGTATTGGGGAAACAATGTAAGTTTTGTTTTGTTTGGTTTCATCCATGAATTATTATTAGAAGAATTGGAAAATGATCCAGAAATAAGCGAGTATGGACTAGCTCCCCTGATCAAAAATTATTTTCATCTGCATTGCAAATCAGGATAATTACCAGAAACAAATTTGGTGAATAAATCAAATACATAAATATATCGAGAGTTTATTTGTTAAACAAGAATTTCGAGATGTTTAATATCTATTTTTTCTTTAAATCTAACAAACGTATGGCATAGGTGCATTTTTAAATAAAAGTGTATTGAATGAATGTTAAGAGAGATTTTAATTAATCAGTGTTCTGATAATACTCATAAAATATTTGAATATTAATTTTAAGAAAAATGCTAATGAAAAGCCAATATTATTTGAATTTCTAATTATAGATATTTGTTAGAGTACCTAAAATATGAGGAAATCTTTATTGAAATATTATGAACAATGCAAATAAATCATTTATGAATCTGGATCGAAATTAGATTTTTAATACAGAGTATGTATTTCAAAGTACTTATGACGCCAATGTTAGTGTCACCAGAGCATGTTCTCGATTGCCTGACAGTATTTAGAAGTATGAAATGTATTCTAACAACTTAGTTTAGAAATAGTGGTCATTTTCAATGACGTATTTAGAATTAAACACGCATGTTGTTGTTGCTGTTTTGAATTAAGACAATTATGCGCTAGTACAACCTCTTGCTCCTAGAGGAGCCCGTAAACAAATTATTTTTTATTATCATCAGATTTCAGTCTTTGATAGGTAATTAGAAGCTAAACAACTCATTATTTACATTAAAATTCTTGGTATTTGTCCCATAACATTTCTCGTGCTGTTTGAATAATTGCATTCGTCTTCTCTTAGGTATTTTCATTGTTAATGAATGCTACCAATCCATATTTGACAGTCGTTCTTTATTTAGTATCGTTAATTTATTCTAACATTAATCTTTATTTACACGTATCATTATTGTAAAGAAAATATAAATTCACTATAGCAAGTCTCTATGATACAAAACTGCATTGTACTGTAAGAGAATATAATGAAAATCCGAATTCTTGTTAATGACCAAAAACTGTATTTTTGAGACAATAAAAGTAAGATATGATACGCCAAATCAGTCGAGAGTAACAGCATTAATGAATTTCATTTAGTTTGCACTGTTCTAAAATACTTCTTTAATTAATGTGGATTTTCGTTGACCAGGAAGTATGTACCCCCAAAAATCTAACTATTTTCGTAATTACCAGAATCAGTCCTGTGACAAATGAGGGTCCCCTATTATTATTATTATTATTATTATTATTATTATTATTATTATTATTATTATTATCATTATTATTATTATTACTTGCTAGGCTACAACCCTAGTTGGAAAAGCAGGATGATATAAGCCCAAGGGCTCCAACAGGGAAAACACACCCAGTGAGGAAAGGAAAATTAAGGAAAAACAAAATATTTTAAGAAGAGTAATATTAAAATAAATAATAATCATAATAATCATAATATTCTGAGCCCTTTAATCGTAATCAATATCTTGCAGGTGATGGTGTCGAATCTGTTTGCCTCTCTCATTTATTTTTCATGAACAATATATCTCTCCCCACAGGATCTCTTTATCGAAGTCGAAATGGTTCGTCGTGTCTCTGGTGGTAATTGTGTTCTTCCAGATTGGTAAGACTTCGTGTGCCATTATTCGTTTTATCTCGTGCCCTAATTTTGTCTTGCGATTTCATAATCATTCTTAATCTACTTATTCTGCGGTAGCCTGAACATCAGATGAATGAACTCTTTGGCTTGTAAAGAAAAAAAAAAAAGGTTGATCTATAAGCAATAATAATGACAATGCAAATCTACTGAGGTAAAATATAGTTCATCTTCAATTTTTCCTTTTATTCTATTTTTTTCAGGGGACTGCATCCAATGTTTCGAAGGAAACCTGACTGCAGTTAAGAATATTTCTTGTTCAGGTTCATGCAGGAAATTCGTCATGGAAGGAGGTTAGTTATTTTACATTTCTAAAGTGTCGTTCAAAAGAAAATAGTTAAGTTGCAGATCTAGATTTCCTTAAATCGAATTGATTACACTCAGGGTGATTTACAAAACACTCGCGCTCTCATAGACACATATACACATATATGCTAATATAAAGTATACAACAACAACAACAACATCAACAACAACAAATGCAGCCGTTTCTAGTACACTGCAGGATAAATGCCTCAGCTATGTCCTTAGTCATGCCTGGGGTTTGTTCAGTTTTTATCACCACGCTGGACTGTTGATGGTGAGAGATTTTTTTCTGATTGCTCAAAGCAAACCAACCTAGTATGGGTGGCCTAACTAGTATAGCTTTGGTAAACATGGTGATGCGTAAACTCTTTTACTAAGATATCCCCACTCAGAAAGGGACTAGTGTCATTTTCAGTTTCTCATTGCATGGTTATTGTTTTTATTTCTTAAATCTGATGTATCAGATCTCTCTCTCTCTCTCTCTCTCTCTCTCTCTCTCTCTCTCTCTCTCTCTCTCTCTCTCTCTCTCTCTCTCTTAGGCTTTTGCATAAAAAGTAGCGAGTAATAATTAGAGTATCTAAGAAATTTACATTTCCTAAAGGCTTTAATTCGATTAGAAATATAGAATTTCTTAATCAAATAGCCAACATTTTACAACTAGCAGTTCAGATGTCTATTAATCCCAGAGTCCTGTTTCCTCATGAATTCATTAAATCTTTTTCAAGTCTCCGCTTTTTTTAGTGTGACCCAACTGGAAACTACGATTCACTCACAAATTACTGGCTATCCCTCACGTTCAGACATAAGCGCACGGGGCCATTCTCATCTGGATATAATTTTTTCCTATAAATCCAAGCAATTATATAAGTACACACACACACACACACACACACACACACACACACACACACACTTATATCATCATTATCTCCTCCCACGACTATTGATGCAAAGGGCTTTGGTTAGATTTCGCCAGTCGTCCATACACTGACTAAATCTCTAGGAGATTCATTGGCTAGATTCATCAAAGGATAGCCAGTTAGTTGTGATGCCCAGTGCCTATCTAACTAAAACACTCGAGGACTGGGTCAGCATTCACTATCAGACAGTTGAATAGTCCTGCACAGGCTTCTCTGCCCGAAAAAAATTGGGTCTGCCAAAATCATGGGGACTGAAGCCGTCCCCCAGCCCCCCTATCTAGTCCGTCTATGTTTAGAGCATTAAAGAAACCTGCATTCACTCACAATTTACTGTCTTCCCCCCAGGTTCAGAGGATTCAACGGAGTACACCTGTTGTCCCGAAAAGAAACCTAATAACTGTACTGTCAAGGTAAGCGATAAGGTCACCACCACGGATTGCTATTGCAGCGAAGACTTGTGCAACAGTTCGCGGATGGTCGTCTTGGCTTTCCCGTTCTTACTGGGGTCAGTCTTCGTGAAGATGATTCTTTAACGAATTCCAGAAAACTAATTGCAGAAAAGAGGAAAGGAAAGAGTTTTAGAAAATGAAGGTAGAATTGTTTTCGTAACTAAATAACATTTGAATTTACTTTCAAATGATTACTTAGAGCAAGTTAAGATTGGGTAACTAGAAAATTAATATGTATGATCAAAATTTTGCGCCAACATAAATATATGTATTATACTTTAGGGATCCTAGAACATTAATAAAGGCCCTAGCAATCATTAACAATTTTATTACTGCCCTCTTAATCATCTACTTTTTCTTAATGATTATATAGATAAATTTAAGAGTATATATACGGATTTCTGTCATTCAAAACAGGAAAAAACTATGCATGTGATCTAGCAGCGGATTGATTTGATATATTTACCAGCAAAGATTACATATTTATCTGCTGAAAAAATTAAAAATAAGTTTGGAATGTCTTTTAAATTCTGATTAATTGCCCAGTGCGTCTGTTTATTCCTTTTTTCAACTTGGTAATAAAAAAAGAGAAAAGCACAAATTATGAAAGTTCTTCCTTCGAAATCTCACTCTCATACGACACGGTTTGACAGTTGTAGAAACGACGTTCCAAGAATCCTTTGTCAAGAAAGAGACAATATATATATATATATATATATATATATATATATATATATATATATATATATATATATATATATATATATATATATATATATATACATATCTCTCTCTCTCTCTCTCTCTCTATATATATATATATATAATATATATATATATATATGTATGTATATATATATATATATATATAAATATATATATATATATATATATATATATATATATATATATTCTCTTGTGGGATTTCAACTTCATTGTATTTTGGATTCCTTCCTCTGGGTTTAAAGTTAAAAAACCAGATCATGAACCGACGGATAAAGATACGTCCAACATCTACAAAGTCATGACAGACAAGCTGAATATCTCTTGGTTGGTTAGAGTCCGGAGGGCCGCAATGATGATCGGCAACAAGGCAAGAACCCGTTCTAAGCCTGGGCTGGCTTGAATAAAGATAACAAAGATAATGATAACAAGAGCAATCAGAGATTTCTGACCTCCGTCAAAGGTTAATGGAGTTGTCCATGGCCTAAGATCTATCTGGGGTGGAAATTTCGGTAAATCCGTTAATTTGTTTTGACGTGATCTTTATTTGAGGATAAATAAAAATCCGGATATAGAATCCGGATCCGGATCCGGATCATTTCCAAAATTTGATGGTGTCGTCCATGAGCTAATATCTACCTAAGGGAAAAATCCTGTTCTTTAATATTGTGAAAAATGCAAATCTGGTTCTAGAATCCAAACCCAGATCCGGATCATCTCACAAATGGAATCGTTCATGACCTAAGAAGTATCTGCTGAAATTATGTCAGAATTCGTTGAGTTGTTTTCACGTAATCCTGTATAAAAAGACACGCAGACAAAGATTGGTAACATTTCTGCCTGGTGTTTGCCAGTCGGAGGTTCGAGTCCCGCTCAGACTCGTTTGTGCCATTAGTGTCTGCAACCTTACCATCCTTGTGAGCTAAGGTTGGAGGGTTTGGGGGAGCCTATAGGTCTATCTGCTGAGTCATCAGCAGCCATTGCCTGGGTTGTTGTGGCCTGATTGGTAACGTCTCTGCCTGGTGTTTGCCAGTCGGGGGTTCGAGTCCCGCTCAGTCTCGTTTGTGCCATTAGTGTCTGCAACCTTACCATCCTTGTGAGCTAAGGTTGGGGGGTTTGGGGGAGCCTATAGGTCTATCTGCTGAGTCATCAGCAGCCACTGCCTGGCCCTCCCTGGTCCTAGCTTGGATAGAGAGGAGGCTTATTCGCTGATCATGTATTATATGGTCAGTCTCTAGGACATTGTCCTGATTGCTAGGGCAATGTCCCTGTCCCTTGCCTCTGCCATTCATGAGCGACCTTTAAACTTTTAAATCTTTAAAAAGCATAACATCCTTGGTATAAAAGGCCACTCATGAATGGCTGAGGCAAGGGAAACTGTTATTGCCCTATCGAGCAGGACAATGCCGTAGAGACTGACCATATATACATATGATCCGCACCCAAAACCCCTCTCCACCCAAGCTAGGACCAAAGAGGGCCAGGCAATGGCTGCTGATGACTCAGCAGATAGACCTATAGGCTCCCTCAAACACCCTTTCCGTAGCTCACAAGGATGGTGAGGTTGCAGTGACCAAAGAAAATAACGAGTTTGAGCTGGACTCGAACCCCAGTCTGGTGTTCACCAGTCAGGGACGTTACCATATGGGTCACCACACCCTTTACTCCTATTTTACATCGTGTTAACTGAAGGTTCCATATCTGCTCTGTGTAAGGGGAAAGTAGTTTTATGCCAATCTAAAGTATAGCATTACTTTCTGTGAATGTCGATGAGATCACGCTCGGATAACGGTACAAACTATACAAACTATACACTTATACACTTTCTACTCTATGATACTGTACCACCCGTGTGTCACACGATCGTACATAGTAACGACATTTCTCTCTTTTTGTATATATTATCCTTTGTATCTTCGCTCTCCCCTAGCACTGACATCAATTTGTATTAACCTGTCTGCCTATTTCATTGTTAACTGTTAACAGAACCGGTTGCGGGTTTCACCACACCTTCCCCCCAGGGAAACCACCTAGGGGCTAGACGCACCGTCAAAAAAAGCCCCTGTCCGGAGAGAAGCTCCGGGCAATCTAAAGAAGAAGAAGAAGGAGGTTGCCGGTTGGACAAGAAATAGAATGTTTGTATTTTGTGTCCTTCTTGACGGGACCTAGTGTGTATATATACTCGATGTGTCTACAATAAAGTATTCAGTTGCATTCATCTCGCCTTTGGATCACAACCTACGCTTGACTCGTCACAGTACCAAATCAACAGAGAAGTTAAAGAAGAGTGTATGCAAAGGATGATGGTTTATCTTGGTGTGGTTTTGTTGATAAAAAACACAAGGAAAAAAAGATCTAGATATAAAGTAATGTTTCAAATCTTTAATTCAGCCATGATTTTTTTTTAGAAAAAATAAAAAAAAAATATTCAGTAATTAGTGAACATATAGCTCCTCTGATCAAAAATAATTTTCATCTGTATACCAGACTTGGAAAATTCCTACAAAAGTTTGGAGACTAAATTAAACACATGAATATATCAAAGAGTTTATTTGATTAAATAAGAATTTTTATTTCATTCAAGTAAAGAAAAACTATCAAGAAAGCTTTTTAAAAAGTACTTTTTCTCACTTCCTTCAATAATGATCTCATTATCTCCATAAGAAGCTTTCACATAAACAACTTTAGGAGGAGGGATCCCAGGAGGAGAGGTAGAGCCAAGGTTGTTACACCAGAACTATTGCATAAATCAGTGTTGCAAAAACACTCGATGAGGGAGTCTCCACCCAATAAGTAAGTGGTACAATTTTCAGCAACTTTCCTTGGATAACAGTCATATGATACAGCGTCTCCATATTCTGTTAGGAATGAAATTCAACGAAATGTAAATAAGGTAGTTTCTAGGTTCAGCCTCTACCTTGGCCTCAAAGTGTCATAATATTCTTATTTTAAGGATATTAACTTTAAAAATGGGATTTTAAGGTCATTTTGATACTATAGCTTTATTCAACTTCATTATCATTTAGCAAAATATATTCTATAAATTTCTTAAAAATCAAACATTTTGAAAAATTCCTATTATATATTATAATTGTTTACATCTGCTTCAAAATTAATTCAACAATTTTCTGACAACAGTGATAAGATATAGAAATTTACGTATTTTGCTGTGTTCCGCAAAGAGGAAAATTTCTTTCCAAACTAATCAATATAACTCACGTGAATTAATTTCATCCCTCAAGCATGATCCCCCTATACATGGTATTTCTATCATTAGGTCATCAACTCCTGAGTAGCATTTCAAGCCATAACCTGTGAAAAAAATGAGGAAATTATTTCTGGTCATAATCTCATTAGGTACGAGTAACTGGCACTTTCTATGTTTCCTTATTCCCTTTCCTCCTTGGGCTCTTTTCCCTGTTGGACCTCTTGGGCTCATTGCGTCTGCTTTTCCAACTAGGGTTGTAGCTTAGATAATGATAATAATGATAATAATAATAATAATAATAATAATAATGATGATGATGATGATGATGATTATAATGATGATAACAATGATAATAACTAGAAAAGCACTATTAGAGAGCAGACCTCCGCCACAGCAACTTATTTCTTGAAACCAGCTTGCCTTTCCAAGAACCAATTTAGACCGTAGGCGTATTAGAAGTATGTGTGACAACCATGTGCGAAGTTGGGGTTAAGGTTAGGGTTAATTCAGTCAACCTTTTGCTCGACCTTAACCTTGACCCTTGACCTAGGACTTTCAAAATTGAATCACCTCCACGTCTTAACATAAACATTAATCCCTGAGAGTTTCAATACTCTATGAGTAAAACTGTGGCCAAGAAGATGTTCACAAACAAACAAACAACCTCCTTCCAACTTCGTGTGCGGAGGTAATAATAATGATAATAATAATAATAATAATAATAATAATAATAATAATAATAATAATAATAATAATAATAATAATAATAATAATCAATCTCTAAATTCTATTACTCATAGGACGAACCAGACAAGATATAAGGCAAAGAAAATATACAAGTCCTTGCATAAGGTGAGCTATTGCATTATCAATATATAACGTTATACTTTAGAGTATATGTATACAGAGTAAAGGAAGAAGAAGAAATGTATTTGAAGAACTATTTCTACGTGGCTCAATTACATTTTATCTTTTGAAAGTTGAAGGAAATCGAAATTTTGGTTTTTAACAATATACAAGTTTTTGGAAGGTAAAGTAAATAGAAATTTTGCATGTTGAAGAAAATAAAAAATTTGGAATTAAAGAAAATAGAAATTTTGGAAGTTAAAGAAAAAAATTGGAATTAAAGAAAATAGAAATTTTGGAAGTTAAAAAGATAGAAATCTTGGATGTCAAGGAAAGTTAAAAGAAAATAAAATTTTCAGAAGTTAATAAGTAGAAATTTTGGAAGTTAAAGAAAATAGAAATTTCGGAATTTAAGGAAATAGAAAGTTTGGAAGTTTAAGAAAATATAAATTTTGGAAGTTAAAGAAAATAAAAATATTGGAATTTAAGAAAATCGAAATTTTGGAATTTAAGGAAATCGAAATTTTGGAAGTTTAAGCAAATAGAAAATTTGGAAGTTAAGGAAAATAGAAATATTTGAATTTAAGAAAATAAAACTTTTGGAAATTGAATAAAATAGAAATTTTGGAAATGAAGAAATTAAAAATTTTTGGAGGCAAAGAAAATGATAATTTTGGAATTTAAGAAAATAGAAATTTAGGAAATTAAAGAAAATGGAATTTTTGGAAGTTGTATTTAAATGCATAGATGTACGATTATGTGTAAATGCATAAACTGATATATATACATATATATATATATATATATATATATATATATATATATATATATATATAAATATATATATATATATATATATATATATATATAGATATATATATATATATATATATATATATATATATATATCTATATATATATATATATATATATATATATATATATATATATATATATATATATATAAATTATATATACACATACATACATGTGTGTCTGTGTTTATGACTGCGTGCGCGTGTGTGTTTGTGTGTACAAATACTGCATATAGATATATAAATGAATTACAAACGCACTAATTTCATTGCCAATACCTTCAATGAGGTAACCACCTTTAAGACTCAAAAAGCAACACTTACCCATCTGGAAGACGGCAAATACCACCAGACCAACAGCGAACACTGTCTTCGTAGTGACCACAGGCCTATGGAAAGGAAAATTACTTTTATTGTACATATCTGTGTGGGATACGACCATTTCGTCTAAATCACTTTTGTCTGAAGCCTTTTCGTCTAAAGCTCTTTTGTCTAAAGACTTTTCGTCTAAAGCCCTGAAAACTTTAAATCAATCAATCGTCTAAAGCCTTTTCGTCTAAATCACTTTCGTCTGAAGTACTTTGGTCTAAAAGCACTTGAGTCTAAGGCCCTTTGGTCTAAAAGCACTTTGGTCTAACGGCACTTTGGTCTAAAAGCAATTCAGTCTAAAGGACCTTTGTGTTGATAGCCGTTCTTTTAGGTTAGGTTAGGTTGCGTTAGGTTTATGCCAAATTAATCATTAGGTAAAAGAACGGCTATTAACATAAAAGTTGCTTTAGACTAAAGTGCTTTTAGACCAAAGTGCCTTTAAACCAAAGTGTTTTTAGACTAAAGTGCCTTCCACCATCTTAAGTTAAGTTCTCTCTCTTGAGGGTACACTCAGGCACACTAATCTATCTGTTTGTTTATTGCCTTTCCTCACGGGGATATTTTCCCTTTTTGGGCTTATAGTATCCTACTTCTCCAACTAGGATTGTAGCGTAGCTAATAATAATAATAATAATAATAATAATAATAATAATATGCATATGTATATATATATATATATATATATATATATATATATATAAATTATATATATATATATATATATATATATATATATATATATATATATGCATGTATGTATGTATATGTGTATATACGTAATTTTTACGCATAGAATACATTCTTCCTAAGTCTTGATTTACAGCAAAATACCTCAGTTTTGTTGACTGCTGTAGATCGCAGCTAAAGTGGAAAATGGTAAAGGGGCTGGCAACCTCATTCTTGTACATTTTCAAAGAACTACTCATCCTCTCGGCCGTTGGGAGCAAAACCTTCACGTACAGTTGGCTTCATTAGTTCTGGTACACTTCATGGGAAGCTAAGGACGACGTCAGTGTACCAAATTAATGAAGCCAACTGTACCATAGTATTATATGTATCTATATATTTTTCATAGGAAAGAAAATCAGACCCCCAATTAAACGTCCTACTGTTGTTATATATGAAAAAAGTTAAATAGTAAGAAAGCAGTGGTGCCAGATACGGGGATTTATCCCTAGATTTGGGGATTTTGTATGTCTGATAGGGATATTCTGTACAAATTTCTATAAAAAAGAAACAAAGATGAGTAAACATTTATATTGTTGAAATTAGTTTACTTGCACTTATATGAAATATAGTGAGTAATTTCTATACTAGTAAAGCCTACATGATCAGAAGAAAATATATTTGTGGAAATGGGAATTTTTGGAAATTTTGGGGGATTTTTTTATCATGAGTTTTTGGGGATTTTTAGACTAACCCATCTGGCAACACTGCAAGAAAGAAAGATATGAGAACATAACGACAAAACGCTTCTAGAAAAAAGGGAAGATTGTAGGAGGCGAGTCTTCAACGGATGGTCTGCAACCAAACTAACTTGTGAAGTTAAGATTGAAATGAAGATGAACAGCAGAGTCTTGTCTTTCAAGAAATGGGGTTTGCATGACTTGTTTGAAAGGGACTGTGCCCAATATTCCTTAGCTGGTTAGTGCGTGACAGGAAAATTCCATCCATGAAAATTCCACCCAAGAAAATTTCCCCCAGAAAATTTCACCCAAAGAAAATTCCACCCAAAGAAAATTCCACCCAGAGAAAATTTCCCCCTGAGAAAATTCCACCCAAAGATGATTACACCAAAGAAAATTTCACCCATTACTTACATCTTGCAGGAAAAATCAGTGGAAAGACTGTCGCTGACGAAATCCTGTGGTGCTCTGACACGCTGTTCAAAAGAGGGCTTTCATATGGTCTTGTTCCACCCTTTATCTGAAGAAGAATAAGATAAGGAAGGCACATTTATATTATGAGGACGTTCGGGTTTTTTTTAAGTAGATTTCACTATGGTTTGAAAAGTTCTGTAATTTGAAGACGAAAAACGCAAGAATTCATTTGTTTTTAAATCGATTAATATATTTACTGAGAATGAATAAGAAGGCTGCTATTTTCACGAATAGGTTGTAATATGCAGACCAATTAATATGTCAAGAACCACCAGATGGTCCGAGATAATAGTTGATAAGCGGAAAGTCATTTCCAGGCTTTATCTTTCATTAATCTGAGTCATATTTTCAAAAGTAAATTATGATATCCATATGATGATGATATTTTACCTTTTCATAGTCCATTAGACTCTATACAATATCGATATTACTTTGCAAGTGGAACTGGAAAACATTCACGACTCTATGTCTTTGAACTGGAAAACATTCATGACTCTACGTCTTTAAACTGGAAAACATTCACGACTCTATGTCTTTGAACTGGAAAACATTCACGACTCTATGTCTTTGAACTGGAAAACATTCACGACTCTATGTCTTTGAACTGGAAAACATTCACGACTCTATGCCTTTGAACTGGTAAACAGTCACGACTCTATGCCTTTGAACTGAAAAACATTCACGACTCTATGTCTTTGAACTGGAAAACATTCACGACTCTATGCCTTTGAACTGGTAAACAGTCACGACTCTATGCCTTTGAACTGGAAAACATTCACGACTCTATGTCTTTGAACTGGAAAACATTCACGACTCTATGCCTTTGAACTGGTAAACAGTCACGACTCTATGCCTTTGAACTGAAAAACATTCACGACTCTATGCCTTTGGACTGGAAAACATTCACGGCTCTTTGCCTTTGAACTGGAAAACAGTCACGACTCTATGCCTTTGAACTGGAAAACATTCACGGCTCTTTGCCTTTGAACTGGAAAACAGTCACGACTCTATGCCTTTGAACTGGAAAACAGTCACGACTCTATGCCTTTGAACTGGAAAACAGTCACGACTCTATGCCTTTGAACTGGAAAACAGTCACGACTCTATGCCTTTGAACTGGAAAACATTCACGACTCTATGCCTTTGAACTGGAAAACATTCACGACTCTATGTCTTTGAACTGGAAAACATTCACGGCTCTTTGCCTTTGAACTGGAAAACAGTCACGACTCTATGCCTTTGAACTGGAAAACATTCACGGCTCTTTGCCTTTGAACTGGAAAACATTCACGACTCTATGCCTTTGAACTGAAAAACATTCACGACTCTATGCCTTTGAACTGGAAAACATTCACGACTCTATGCCTTTGAACTGGAAAACATTCACGGCTCTTTGCCTTTGAACTGGAAAACATTCACGACTCTATGCCTTTGAACTGAAAAACATTCACGACTCTATGCCTTTGAACTGGAAAACATTCACGACTCTATGCCTTTGAACTGGTAAACATTCACGACTCTATGCCTTTGAACTGGAAAACATTCACGACTCTATGTCTTTGAACTGGAAAACATTCACGGCTCTTTGCCTTTGAACTGGAAAACAGTCACGACTCTATGCCTTTGAACTGAAAAACATTCACGACTCTATGTCTTTGAACTGGAAAACATTCACGGCTCTTTGCCTTTGAACTGGAAAACAGTCACGACTCTATGCCTTTGAACTGGAAAACATTCACGGCTCTTTGCCTTTGAACTGGAAAACATTCACGACTCTATGTCTTTGAACTGGAAAACATTCACGGCTCTTTGCCTTTGAACTGGAAAACAGTCACGACTCTATGCCTTTGAACTGGAAAACATTCACGACTCTATGTCTTTGAACTGGAAAACATTCACGGCTCTTTGCCTTTGAACTGGAAAACAGTCACGACTCTATGCCTTTGAACTGGAAAACATTCACGGCTCTTTGCCTTTGAACTGGAAAACATTCACGACTCTATGCCTTTGAACTGAAAAACATTCACGACTCTATGCCTTTGCACTGGAAAACATTCACGACTCTATGCCTTTGAACTGAAAAACATTCACGACTCTATGCCTTTGAACTGGAAAACATTCACGGCTCTATGCCTTTGAACTGGAAAACATTCACGACTCTATGCCTTTGAACTGGAAAACAGTCACGACTCTATGCCTTTGAACTGGAAAACATTCACGGCTCTATGCCTTTGAACTGGAAAACATTCACGACTCTATGCCTTTGAACTGGAAAACATTCACGACTCTATGTCTTTGAACTGGAAAACATTCACGGCTCTTTGCCTTTGAACTGGAAAACAGTCACGACTCTATGCCTTTGAACTGGAAAACATTCACGGCTCTTTGCCTTTGAACTGGAAAACATTCACGACTCTATGCCTTTGAACTGAAAAACATTCACGACTCTATGCCTTTGAACTGGAAAACATTCACGACTCTATGCCTTTGAACTGAAAAACATTCACGACTCTATGCCTTTGAACTGGAAAACATTCACGGCTCTATGCCTTTGAACTGGAAAACATTCACGACTCTATGCCTTTGAACTGGAAAACAGTCACGACTCTACGTCTTTGAATTCTTTCAACTACGTTTTTCATTTACTTGATTTAGCTTTCCCAAGACATTTTAGCTGTTCTTTCTCTTCCTCCAAATGGAAAAAGGACGCAACTGCCATAATCGAATAAGTCAATACGAAAGGACAATCTTCTGAATTTTGTGACCAGCATTATTTCTAATACAACATCGAGTCGTGAACATTTCCTTCGTTATGCAAGATCTTAAACCAACTGACAAACAATTTTTAGAACAAGTCTAAAACTTCTAATAACCAGCGAGTGATTTACTCATTCCATTTTCCTTTTAGTAAAAGGATGATAAAACTTTATTTTGTTTACCAATGCTGTATTTGAATCAATCTGTGTATTTTATTGAGACATTAGAATCTACTTCTGAGTCTAATGTCGATAATACGTTTGATCTGCTATTGATGATACATACTAGTGTACGCGACCCGTTAACAATGACACAGATCCGAGCTTTTTCATACCCCCCCCCCACCAACTCCACCTTCCTTAACTACCACACGGTAATTTAAGCAATTTGTGGGAGATTGTGCTTTCCGAGTGGTCTCTCTCTCTCTCTCTCTCTCTCTCTCTCTCTCTCTCTCTCTCTCTCTCTCTCTCTCTCTCTCTCTATATATATATATATATATATATATATGTATATATACACTGTATACACATACATATATATGTAATTTATATATACAATATATATGTATATAAATATATATATATATATATATATATATATACATATATATATATATATATATATATATATATATGTATATATATATATATATATATATATATATATATATATATATATATCACCAGACGCTTGTTCTTTATTATATACGGGTAATGTGACATCATATCGGTAACTTTTTTTTTTTTATAAATTTATAAGCATTTTCCACATTTATCAAACATGCTACTATTGATTGATATGTACCGGTAAACATGCATTACTTTCAAATTCAACATATTTACATTGTATTGTATACCTAATGTATTTTTTTTTTATTGCTTATGAGAAGAAGCGCTTATAAAATAAATGAGATGGATAAAAGACAGAAAGAGGAAGATGATCAAAACTGACTTAGCTGAGAGGTCCCTTTGTTTTCGGCTACTTGAGATCTATGAGGAAATAAAACTCAGAAAAAGCAGATAGTATTTTCTTTCTCATGTATTTCTGATGCACCGAATAAAAGAAACATTGTTTGTTGAAGTATTTGTGTGATAACGCGATAAGGTACACTGTTAGAAAAGACCGTAATTTTAACCTGAAATTCTCCGCAAAAATATACTGTTCTCAACCGTATTTTCTTAAAGTACAGGAGACCGTAATTTTACCTTACTTTGTTATTATCTTTTACGGGTTGGTGACCGTAATATCACTCTTTCACGTCAGTATATCCGTTTTTAAACCGGTAAAAATCCTGGATAACTGTTGCCAGACATTTACCGTATTTTTAATACAAATTCTTAACAATGTAATTAAGAAATTAAGAAGATGGAGAAAAAGAAGCTGGAAATAATATATTCACTTTCGTGGCTTTTTCCTACAAATTAGACCATTGGAAACGTCCCTGCAAGACAATCTGTTGGACGGGAGTTCGTGACCCGCTCAAGCTCGATAGTTTATAGTACTGTCTGTAACCTCGCCATCCTAGTGAGCTAAGGTTTCGGGGTTTGGGGGAGCTTATAGGTCTACCGGCTGAGTCATCAGCAGCCATGGCCTGGGTTGTTGTGGCCTGATTGGTAACGTCTCCGCCTGGTGTTTGCCAGTCGGGGGTTCGAGTCCCGCTCAGTCTCGTTTGTGCCATTAGTGTCTGCAACCTTACCATTCTTGTGAGCTAAGGTTGGGGGGTTTGGGGGAGCCTATAGGTCTATCTGTTGAGTCCTCAACAGCCATTGCCTGGCTGTCCCTGGTCCTAGCTTGGGTGGAGAGGGGGCTTGGGCGCTGATCATATATGTGGTCAGTCTCTAGGGCATTGTCTTGATTGATAGGGCAATGTCACTGTCCCTTGCCTCTGCCATTCATGAGCGGCCTTTAAACCTTTAAAACCTCCCTATAGTCCATTTCTTTTATTGAGGCAGATTTGCACCGACTCGCAGCGGTGCCCTTTTAGCTCGGAAAAGTTTCCTGATCGCTGATTGGTTAGAATTATCTGGTCCAATCAATCAGCGATCAGGAAACTTTTCCGAGCTAAAAGGGCACCGCTGTGAGTCGGTGCAAATCTGCATCGCTAAAAGAAATTGACTATAGTCCTAGCTTGGGTGGAATGGGGCCTTGGGCGCTCATCATGTGCATATGTAGTCAGTCTTTAGGACAATATCCTGTCCCTTGCCTCTGTCATTCATGGGCAAATTTTAAGACTAAAACTTGGAAGTTTGGTGCGATGTCAAAAGACATGATGTTTCGAACGTAATATATAAAGGTGATGATATCGAAGATTGAGTGGTTGGGTTTGAAAATAGAGAATATCGGATAGGCCATGGGAAGAAAAAGAGGTAAGGATAGTGTAGTTGAAAAGGTTAAGGAATAACAAAGAATAAATCAGTGAAACAATAAGACTTTGTAGGGAATAAGCCAGTCGCCAATT
>NC_090745.1:100057064-100072064 GCF_036898095.1 Palaemon carinicauda
CTTGATTGCATCGAAATCATAATGATGGTGATAGAAATAACAATAATAAAAATGACTCGAACGTAAACGATAAGTCTCCTTGAAGCACTCAAAATATTTCTGAGATTTTGAATATCACAAAGTAATGAAATCAGCATTCAAAATGCTCCAAAGGTCAGTTGGAGAGAATCAAGGGATGATTAGTTATCGGTTGTGTAGTGGCCTAAACAAGCACATGTCCTTGAGAATAAGTGGACGAGCTGCTTTCGTGTGAAGAAATAGTAACACCACTCTAAAGAGCTATCTGGCAACTCACTCATGTAGAGGACAATAACTGTGTGACCAAATTTGCATATGATTAAATTGTAGTAGCATTGATTAAGTAATAAAAGTAGTTTGATGATATTGTTCAGTAGTGTAAAAAGGAAAACCGCAATATTCCTACATTTCTATACTTGCGAGGAGAAAGCCTTTTTTACTGCGCAATGCTAACATCTATGAGTTGCTACATGTTACACTGCAACATGAAATTATTTGTTTTATGAGTTATATATTAACAGTTAACTTTGTGTATGTTTTAAAGCATTTTATCTAATTGCAGGATATGAAGCAGTTAAATTAATATTTCAGTGTATAACATTAATCAAATCCTTTCAAACAGTAAATTTGTCCTATACTCGGCAGGTGCTCCTTATCAAGGATGAAAACTGTTGCCGTTATCGTATTAACATTGGCCCTTGTTAACAGCGGTGAGTATTCTTCAAAGTTATGTCAATCTTTCTTGTAATCTAATTACCTTCGCCAACGAACTTGGAAGGAGGTTATATTTTACCGCCTGTTTGTGTGTTTGTGTGTGTTTGTTTGTGGACAGTTTCCTGATCGACAATTTTAATTGTAGAATAATGGAACTCACAAGGACTACTGTTATGTAAAGAGTTGGAAATCATTAAATTTTGGGAGGTCAGAGGTCAAGGTCATGGTTGAGTAAAATGTTAAATTCACGTCATCAGTCATAAGTTTGGACATCGTTGTCACAGAGACTTCAAGCTTGGTTCAATTGATACATGTTAAGGTCAAAGGTGAAAGTCGAGCAGAAGGTCGAGAAATAAGCTGCCGTGATGGAGGTCTGCGCTCTACCCTCTAATTTGTACTGTATCTCTAATTACCTACATACTTCATAACCTTTCATGCTGTGACGGGCCGAGAGAAGGTTGTGACTCAAAGACAGTATGAAAGCAACTGAGTGAATTTATTATAGAACACTCTCCTTTATATACAAAAGCTCAAAGCAACAAGAAATTTCATGTTAAAAAACAGACACTGTTACAGAGGAGAAAAGCAGACATGTTTATTCTGGTTCTTTTTAGTGCGAGGGAAGAGCTAAGATACAAGCATAATATATACACAAAATGAACTATTTACGATCGTGTGACACATGATTGGTACAATGCATATACTCAGAACACCTTAAGGACGCATATAACAAAACTGCAAATATACATTGAGGGCAAAAACCAATTACTGAACACGTTCATGAAAATACACATATGTGTACAGATAGGCTTGTGTGCTTGTGTATATGTATATAACGATATAAACTAGTTTTATATGGAATTAAATGCATCGGTTATTGAATTTCCAGAGTAATAGAATTTGTCCTTTTTACATCTAAAATAAATGTCTGCAGATTCTACCATAGCTCAAGCATAATGAACACAAACCCACACATATATCTATGTATATATAAAGATATATATATATATATATATATATATATATATATATATATATATATATATATATATATATATATATATATATATAGATTGATAGATAGATAGATAGATACGTATATATATATATATATATATATGGAAGGTGTAATATATAATGTATACACACACATACACAGACACACACACACACACACACATATATATATATATATATATATATATATATATATATATATATATTTATATATATATATATATATATATTCAGTACATACATACATATATATATATATATATATATATATATATACATATATGCGTGTGTGTGTGTTTGCGTGTATGCATAGATACATACATATAAAAGTGTGCTTGTATGTATTGCTCTACATAAGTTGCACTATCACCTATTTTGATATTAGATAGAATGCATTTAAAACTCTCATCTTCAGTACATAAATGCAATTTTGAGCCCAATAAACTATGGGTAATCAAAATAAGAATTCATGAACTGATGTACAGTATCTAAAAAAAAAAAATATGCTTCCTGTTTTTGAAAGATGGATATTTGGGTGATAAGTCATAAACCAAGAAGAGATACCTTGAAAACAAAATACTCGAGATAAGTGAGCTACTATCTTGAAGAATGAATGTATAACAAATTTGAGAAATAATTGACTGAGATAGTCAATTGGGATAGTAGTTTAATGAATCTATTTTATCTACTCCCAGGCTATTGATTTTCTTCTGGTCTGGACAAGAAAAGGGTGTATGGTTGCCCCGTCTCAATAAGGTTTGTACTTAAAAAAGAGAAAAAGGGAGTTTGGAAAATATAGTATAATTTGTGTATAATGCTCAAACCCTCATTCCAACTTAGAGGTGAAAATTTGAAGTTGTAGAAGACAAGATAATTGCTTTAATCGATCTAATTAATTTATTACTAATTTGTTTTCTTTAATTGGCTAACTAATCTTACTTTGCTTTTACTTTTTTTTTTATTATTATTATTATTATTATTATTATTATTATTATTATTATTATCATTATTATTATTATTATTATTATTATCATTACTTGCTAAGCTACAACCCTAGTTGGAAAAGCAGGATGCTATGAGCCCAGGGGCTCCAACAGGGAAAATAGCTCAGTGAGGAAAGGAAACAAGGAATGATAAAATATCTTAAGAAGAGCAACAATATGTTTATATGATTGAAAAGCCAATTGCTTTGAAACAGGTTTATATAATTCTACGGAGGTTTAACATTTTTGAAAAGTTGGTAAATGCACTACACCGAGTGTATCTATTCAAATTCTAATGGCGGAACAATTCCTGCACGAAAAGAGAAAGTAGAATATGTCACTTAGCAATGAAAAATAGACATGAGCTAACTGAATTAAAAAAATAAAAAATTCTTTAAACATGATTCAAGATAGTCTCGAACTATCGTTTTAAAAGAAACGAATGGGGACGTGAAGGAAAATATATAAGAAATGCCTGTCATAAAGATTTGAAAGTTAACCGATACATGGCCAGTCATACGGGATAAACTTTTAGCCTTACTATAATTCCTCTTTGTTTTTGTCTGAAAGAGGAGAACTGTATGGAAGTTTGAGTAATTATAAGATTTTCTATGTTCATTTGGTTACGTTGAAAGTAGGTCCCAAAGAGTAAACATATGAATAAATTGTTGGGTACATTATACAATTCGAAGTTATTCTACACTCTTTAAAAAAAAAAGCGTAATATTAATCGGAAATTTTACGTAAAAATATACTGTTCTCAGCCATATTTCAGTAATATACAAGCGACCGTAATTTTTACCCTACTTTTTTATCATCTTTTACGGGATGGTAACAGTAATATCACTCCTTAACGTGAATATATACCCTTTTAAAACTGTAAATACCTGGCAACATTTATCCCATGATTTTAAGTTTTTAACGACAAATTTTGAACGGTGTAATAGTTCTTCTAAGTAGTGATAACTTAAAATCAGGTGTAGCTAAGGACATCTTTATGCTATTCCTGAAGCTGAATCGAACAACTAACTAAGATTTTTTTCAATTTGGGAGACCAAGAACACTTTCCAAAGAAAGGAGCCTACAAAAACTAGGAAAACTTTTTCAAGAAGAGAAAGAACATTACGAGTAAAGAAAGAAACCGTTATCATGTGATAGCTCTCATCCTTACACTTGAAAATTTGCCCTAAAAGCACTAAAAATCCTGGAATAAATGTTGCCAGGCGTTTACCATTTTAAAAACGGATATGTTGACGTAGAGGAGTGATATTACGGTCGTCACCAACCCGTAAAGGATAAAAATAAAGTAAGGTAAAAATTGCGGTCGCTTGTATTTTATTGAAATACGGCTGAGAACAGTATATTTTTACGGAGAATTTACGATTGAAATTACTGTTTTTTTTTAACAATCTTGATCTGACAAACTCGGTCAAACAATAAGGAATGTTGGTTGAAAGTTTGTTTCCGCTTGGAATCGTTTCATGATGAACGTCTACCAAGACCAATTCAACCTCGAGGACTCCAAAGTCGAGAAATAAACGTTGTACCAACCGTGTGTCACATGATCGTACATAGTAACGACATTTAATGTGACGAACCGAGAGAAGGTTGTGACTCAAAGACAGAACGAAAGCAACTGAGTAACTTTATTATAGAACACTCGCCTTTATATACAAAAACTCAATGCAACAGGATATTTCCTGTTCAAACGACACCGCACTGGTTAACAGTTAACGATGAGGAAAAACATACATGTTATTTCAGGTTCTTGTCAGTGCAAGGGGAGAGCGAAGATACAAGCTTAATATATACACAAAATTAAATGTCGTTACTATGTACGACCGTGTGACACACGGTTGGTACAACGTAATCTCTTACAATGATTAAAAGAATTCGGTGCTTGATTCGGTGGAATTTCAATAGTTCAAACTTGCCGTGAAGGTTTTTATGTTTAACAGGCTGGCAAAAGTCTTCTTTATAGTTAATTCAAGAAACCTCTATTTTAATGTTGTTACTGTTCTTAAAATATGTTATTTTATTTTTTCATTACTTCTGTTGCAGTTTATTTATTTTCTTATTTCCTTGCGGCACAGAGCTATTTTTCCCTGTTGGAGTCCTTGGGCTTATAGCATCCTGCTTTTCCAACTAGGCTTGTGGCTTAACTAATGATAATAATAATAATAATAATAATAATAATAATAATAATAATAATAATAATAATAATAGTGAAGATAATAATAATAATAATAATAATAATAATAATAATAATAATAATAATGTAAGGGTGAACAAACAGCAACTCAAAAGTAAAGAGTCACCATTGTAATGATGTCCTATAAAAGGACAATGACACCTACGTGATGAAATATCCTCCAAAAGATAAACAGACCTGCAAAGAAAAAAAAAAAAAGAAAAACTCTAACATCAATATACCCAGTATTCATCTGTCAAGTTCTTTTTTTTATCACTGGATAAAACCTACTTCAATAACCTAATCAGATACGGTATCACCAGTAAGGCATTTCCTTTTCTACTCTGATCTCGGTGCAAGGAACGGAAATTTCATGACAGTTTTAATATTGATTATGAAAATAACTCGGTTGAGTCCCTTGTTAGGCTGGAGGAACGTAGAGAGTAGAGGTCCCCTTTTTGTTTTGTTTTATTTGTTGATGTCGGCTACCCCCCAAAATTGGGGGAAGTGCCTTGGTATATGTATGTATGATGAAAATGAAATCTGTGATAGGAATAAATGCATAACTCCTTTATCATGGTCTTCCATTGTGTTGGGTTAGAGTTTTCTTGCTTGAAGGTATACTCAGGCACACTATTCTAGCTGTTTCCTTAGTTCCTTTCCTCACTGTTCTATTTCCTCTGTTGGAGCCCTTGGGTTTATGGCACTTTTCTTTTTCGACTAGGGTTGTAGCTTAGCTAATAATAATAATAATAATAATAATAATAATGATAATAATAATAATGTATGCATGTTTGGAATACTGTTATCTGTATCAGAACGGAATCAGCTTCATTCACCGACATCAAAGAAAAAGAAATTTGGAAAATGATAAATGAAGTACATTTAAAGATGTCAATCTATAAATCTAATTTAGAATTTCAAACAAAAAATTCCACTGGTAAAATTTCACTGGTTTCCCCACGAGATTTTCAGAATAAAACCGATGTGTCATATTTGAATAGACAAGCAATTGAAAGATAGTTCAATTAACGGTCCTTGAAAACTTTGGTAAAGAAATAGTCGAGCAAATGAAAATTATAGTTGATTCAAAAAGGATGGTTTAATTTCACTCACAACTCATCGATGACAGTTGGGAATCTACTTCAACTTCAAGAGTTATACAATTCCATTGAAAAATCAATTCCTTTACTTACTTTACTTTACTTTGATGGCTGCCTTTCCGGTCCCATACAGCAAGGGAACCCCACTCTCTACAGGACCTCCACTGTCGTTTTACCTTATTCGTTCAGAGTATTTAACGTTTCATATCGCGTACTGTTCATATAGTGTTAAATCGTCACTGTTAAAAGACTCATGAAATAAGAAAGTCTTCAGTTTCCTCTTTAACTGTTGGAGTCACACAGTCTACTGAAAAAAAACATTCCCTTTAATTGCTAGATTTATAGAGTTTAATCAAAACATTTCCTTTTAGTGTTGAAATCACACATTTTGATTGGAAAAACATTTATTTGGAAAACTATTTATTTTAACTGTTGATGTCAAACAATTTTAATGGGAGAAGTATTTCCTTTGCCTGCTGAAGTCACACAATTTATGTGCAAAACTATTTTTTATAAATGTTGAAGTCAAACCATTCCATGGAAAAAGTATTTTCTTCACCTTCTGAAGTCACCCAATTCATATTGGATCACGGTTCAATAAGATTTAATTTGATAATATCCTATTAAAAATTTATTCTTTTAATTTGATTGGAAAATATATCTTTTACATCACTGCTTAAACTTTCATAATTTCGTTGGAAAAAGATTTCCTTCAAGTTCTGGAACCAAAATATTAACTTATCTGAAGCTGAATAAGTATTTTAATCAACTGTTTCTGTAAGAAAAAGTTTGAAAAAGCATTATTTGGAGGTACTGAATACGTGAGTATAATTCAAAATGCAGTTTCTATAGGTAAATTTCAGCTGAAAAAAAACACCGATTTCTTTGAGTACCACCATAAAGCTATGAGAGCAATATCTTTATGTAAGCTTGCTAAATATCATCATCTATTTGACATTGTACTATCATAAGACAGGATATTTACTTTAAAATTACTCTTGTGGTAACATCCCACTTAATATCTAGTTACTCAGCTGTCAGTTCCCCACCCATGTACAGCTTGGCATACCTTGCAGTGCTGCCATCTAGATATTCTCGATCGAGTTAGATTCATTATTAGATTCTTAAGATGGGTTATGTTGGCAACCCTTATACAAAAAGATAAAGGATCAGGTTATCAAATGAAAATCAGTGGTACTAATTTGTGCCTTTACCAATGGTAAAACTTCTTTTTCTGCAAAGGACTTATGTTGACAACCCTACCTAGATACATTCAACGTAGCATTCTTTCATATAGTTTTTTTCAATTGATAAGGCTATCAATATTACTATCTGTGGTCGAGGGTCACTCAAGACACCACCGGCAAATAACCGGATCTTTACCTTAAAACCAATGAATGTTATGTTGTGCTGCAACTTTTGTTCTGTAATATGAAATTCCCCAGCCTTGTGTTTGCATGTGTGTTTTCTTTAGGATATATAAACGATCATTTTCCTTTTCTAATGCATAGTCATTTAACTATCATTCTTATTCTAATCTATAAATCGCTTGTTTGCTTATTAAATCACTATGTTCCTCCAATTTCAATCATCTTTTTTTTCAGCTTGATATCAATTTTATTCAAACATGAATATCTGCTCTGTGACGATTTTTGACTTCCTCTAAATGAACGAGTTTGAATAGTATATAACTTAAGAAAGATAGCATTCGCGAAAACAAATGCAAGTAAAAATACGGATGCTGAAGATATGCATATTATTTAATCATACTTATAATGTTAGCATTCAGAGAGTTAGTCCTTTTAACTTGCTTCATAATTAACGAATGCTTCTTCATCTCCAGGCCAATGCTTCAAATGCTACAAGGGAATTCAAGGAGCAACCACGCCAGATACTTGCGACAGTTTGGTCAATACTTGCATGAAGATGGACTTTCGTTACAGTAAGCTTATAATCAGTTCCTTAATATGATGACATGTTGCTTTGGGATTTCATAATTGATTAACCTCTGTAAATATCCCAGCTGTGTTCGGCCGGTGATACTGTTTGAGTTTTCCAGACTATCAAAGTTGAATTTGCACTATTTTTATTTACAACTGGAAAATGCAGACTCTCTTAGGTTTGAAAGTACGTGTTCTTAAAATTCAAGTCTTGAATAGCTTTAGTCTGTGCATTCATCATTAAATAGTAGTTATGGATAGACGCCACGATGGTGTACGAGTTCAAATATTACCAGATTCAGTATGTCACATACATAGCAGTGGTGCCATCTAGGCATCCTTAATCAAGTCAAAATCATGATCAGATTCTCCAAATGACTTGTTGGAGATTCATCATACGACACATTGAAAGATTTAGTAAGTCTCTCTAAAAGGGGAGTAGAGACCCCCATCTTTAATTATGTTTTAAATATCATACGTTGCTAAGTGTTATCATTAGAGAATAATGCACCTTTCAAGAACTTATTCTGTACGAAATGAGGCAATTCGAATCAAAAGAATATTCTACAACTTTGACATTCCTTGAAAACTACAAATACTTTATGTTTGTACATCAGTCACAATCAATTCTCCTTTAAACAAAATATACGTCTGTTGCAATAATTCCCGTTAATCATTTAAAAATGGGATCAAGAGCATGTTAAGCTTGGATTGTGGTGATACAAATATACGATTGCATGTTGCTATCATGTTGAATGTGTAGATTCATGTTCAGAATAATTTACTATTATCTATATTTCATGTTCTGTAAATGTTTAGGTTTCTAGCTTAATGTAACATTTTTCGAATGGAAAATAGAAAAAAAGTCTCGTATTGACATTGATGTAAATGCTGTTGAATGTTTATTGAAATATGTAAGTGACTTAGTTTTATCTTTTATAGATATAATATATATGATCATATCTAATTTATTCTTCCACACCTAATTCAGTTTGATTTTCTGTTTACGTTTTCAACTAAATTAAGTTTAGAGGAATATCCACTGAATTATCCTCATAATCTAGTGACAAATTTCAATATGATTTCACGCGGATAAATCATCTGAATAAAGTTAAATTCGTTTCAGTTGACTAAGCATCAGAGAGAAATGAATGATTTTCCTCCAAATTCCAAAACCTATAGTCAATTCTTTTTAGTGATGCAGATTTGCACCGACTCGCTGGGGTGCCCTTTTATCTCGGAAAAGTTTCCTGATCGCTGATTGGTTGGACAAGATCATTCTAACCAATCAGATAGTAGGAAACTTTTCCGAGCTAAAAGGGTACCGCTGCGAGTCAGTGCAAATGCGCCTCATTAAGAAAAATTGAGTATAATAATTTAATGATCATTTCATTTCTGATCACAGTCGACCAGAGACTGATCGTCTACAGTTGCAGCGATTCCAACGACCACGACGAGGGTTGTAACACGATAGCAGATGACTCTGGATCTCTTATCACTTGCTATTGCAAGGCTGAACTCTGCAACAATTCCTGCTTGAAGGCGCTGTCAGCTCCTCTCCTGTTTGCAGTTCTTTTCCGGGTGTTGTTCTTTCAGTAGGATCTCCTGTGACTAATCCTGCGTCGATGTTATTCTCCTGAAGGACACCTTAAAAAAAAAAAAAAAAAAAAAAAAGTTTCTACTTGTCACAACGACAAAGTGATTCATATTTGTTCCTTAGCAAATGTGAAATTAATCAATTTATCAGCTGAGATGATATTTTTTCACGAATAAATGATTAAAAAGGACCATTGTCTAGGGAAATGTTATAATTTCCTTAGTAGTAACTCTTTGTAATAATTAAATGCATGACTGAAGACTTGAATAAATATTTTCCCTACAGCTACTGTTCGAAGTTTGAATTTTTTTTCCCTTAGCAAATGAAAATTTAATTAACTCATCATCATCGTCATGATCATCATCATCGTCATCATCATCATCATCATCATCATCATCATCATCATCATTATCTCCTCCCACGCTATTGACGAAAAGGGCCTTAGTTAGATTGCGCCAGTCGTCTCTATCTTGAGCTTTTAAATCAATAATTCTCCATTCATCATCTCCTTCACATTTTCATGAGTTGATTATTGAAAATGAATATTTCATATGAAAGTGTCCCAATTTCTTTAGCAATAACTTTCTATTAATCTAATGCATAAATGAAGACTTGAATAAAGATTTTTTTTTTCACTACACATACTCATGCTCGAAGTCCATTTACCATTATTTCAATTATATAAACTGATTATTAGATGTTACGTCCATCAGTAATTGGTTGATGGTCTTGGTGGAAGCTCATTAAAAAGAAAAGAGTAAAAATAACTAGAAATTCAGTTACGTCAAGATTGTATTTAATAGAATTCGGATTGGATTAAAAGGGAAAAAACGTGGACAGAACAACAATACCAACAGAATCTTTTTTAATGCTTAGACATTATGCTTCAAAACGCAAATATTCTAATATCCACATCTTAACTTAAGACAAATTAAATTTTTTCTTTATATGTTTAAGCATTGTACTTCAAAACGCAAGTTTTACTAATATCCTCTTCTCAACTTAAGACAAATTAAATTTTTTCTTTATATGTTTAAGCATTGTACTTCAAAACGCAAGTTTTACTAATATCCTCTTCTCAACTTAAGACAAATTAAATTTTTTCTTTATATGTTTAAGCATTGTACTTCAAAACGCAAGTTTTACTAATATCCTCTTCTCAACTTAAGACAAATTAAATTTTTTCTTTATATGTTTAAGCATTGTACTTCAAAACGCAAGTTTTACTAATATCCTCTTCTCAACTTAAGACGAATTAGATTTTCTCTTTAAGTGTTTAAGCATTGTGCTTTTAAACGAAAATTTTCTAATATCCACTACTCATCTTATGACAAATTAGATTTTCTCTTTAAGTGTTTAAGCATTGGGCTTCAAAACGAAAATGAGAAATGAAATAGACATGGAAGTAGACTTCAACACTATAAGGTTTAAATTAAATCTTATATATCTAGTTTGCTCGAGACTTGATGCCTCTAAGAGTTTTTATTCATTTAGTCATTTATCATTTTCCATATTCAAGGTGTTAAATAACGTAAAAACGAACTTCAAGGAAATTTTCTTATGAAATAAGACTTAGAATTTTCATAACAATTTATTGTCCAACAGATAGAAGTAAACAAAATGGATAAATAATCTGTTAATTCCATTTAGACATAATGGATTGATTATCTTCGAAAATGCCATTTTTTTAATCTTGAAATAGAGGGCAATAATTTGTTTCTATCCCTTCTACGTTAAATAAAATATTACCTATTGTTTACTTCTTTTCCTCCTCTTATGGCTGCTGCAATTCTTTTGTTTTTCTTCTCTCTTCGCTGAGGTCTTGATAGTAAAGTAAGACATGGGCGAGGTCTTCTTTCTAGCTCCGTACAGCTTACACTCTACACTTGCTCCTTCGTGTCTTTTACTATCATTTAATCTTAAACAGTTATTGCTAGCTCTGCACATAATAACTGAGTCTGGTTTGTTATTAAAAAACATTTCTTCTTTACTTGACTTTTTTCTTGTGCATATACGCCTAAACTACTTTCTCTCTCTCTCTCTCTCTCTCTCTCTCTCTCTCTCTCTCTCTCTCTCTCTCTCTCTCTCTCTCTCTCTCTCTCTCTCTCTCTCTCTCTCTTCCTTCCATTTTTACTATTTCCTTCCCTAATCTTGATCTTGATCACTTCCCTTCCCATTCATTTGAAGGTTCTATCGTTCATATCTGTATCCATCATCCATTTCTTATCTCTTTCATCCGTATATTACTTTCCTTCTCTTTAATTTCTTCCAAAATTTTCTTCAACATATCTATTCCTTCCTCGTGCTATCCTATTCTTCATTTCTGACATTTCCATCTCTCCCCCGAAGAGTAACTACTGCTTCGTATGGTGATGCTCCTCATTTTTTTCTGCCTACTTCATTTTCTATTTGTTGTAGTCTTTTTATTTCATTTTCCGTGATATTCATTACTACCCGATCCATACAATTTCCATGGTATAAGTTAAATTCTCGAGATTTTCTGCTTTATCCATCAGTTTCTTCTTTTGTTTCTTAAACATATTTCCTTTTCACTTCATCACTATTCCTAAATATTTAATGCTTTTTGTTACTTGTATACCCTCTGTCTCTTCCAATTTTAGTTTCATATCATATATTAGTATATGACTCTTATTTTTGTTTATTTCTGACCTACAGACTTTAGATACTTCTATTAATATTCTGCTTTTAATCGGAAATTCTCCGTAATAATATACTGTTCTCAGCCGTATATCAGTAAAATACAGGCGACCATAATTCTACCTGACTTTATTATTATCTTTTACGGGTTGGTGACCGTAATATCACCCCATTACGTCAATATATCCGGTTTTAAAACGGTAAAAACCCTGGAATAAATATTGCCAGACATTTACCGTTTTTAATGTAAGTTTTTAACAGTGCACGTAGGCTATCGTCCTCTACGATTTTGTATGAATTTTATTATGTAAATGAGTAAAGTAGTTACATGTATACCTCAGTATTAGCTTTTGTATAAACTACGCCTAGAAGAGTACAACTATAATAGTTTAGATCCAGTAATGAGAATGGAGTCTTTTCTACGTTTATACTGATTCGCTTTTGTTTACGTTCGATCGCTTATGCTTTTGTATTTATTCTATTGTTTACGTGACGTAGTCGGCAGCAGATAGTCAAATAGATATCGTGTAGTATTCTGCAAATAAAAAGAGTTTGCAATTACAATAGAAATCTTCCTTTATCCCACAAAGAATACATATCCCTAACAACACCTTATCATCGCAGGTAAGCACACCAGAGCCATTGTTCTGATTGCATTAATCACTTGATCCCCACAACAGAAAGTATGCTGCAAAATCGTATAATCTTATATCGATTTAGGGATTAGAATTAATAGGGTTTGTATCACTAACGTGATTAGAAATCAAAAGAAAACATCAGACAAAAATCTGCCATTCTAACAATACATGGAGACCTGAAGAGACTATGCAGTAAAGATTTATTACATTTCATATATATATATATATATATATATATATATATATATATATATATATATATATATATGTATATGATTAGGAGTATAACTAATATAGTTTGCTATAATTAATCAATTTTTAGATTAGTGAGATCATGAAAATAAGCATGAGATTATCTTAACAATATACAGTAGAATATAGCTAGAATGGGACCTGTTTTAGGAATGCACAGTAGAATTATTAAAATGAAGGCTCTCTGTCTAGGGCAGTACCTAGTGCTCTGCAGAAGGCTTTTCAAAATCCATTTCCTTAAGCGGATGGCTGCAAACAGTGTAGAGACTCCCTGACCCTCTCCAGAAGGCGGTAGATTCCCTGGCACTCTTCCGAGGGCTGCGTGAAATCTAAATTCTGATAGAAAAATAGAACTTCACAGTAACAGTTCTTTGAAATAAGTCTAAGACTAATAAAGATCATTGATACAATATTTAAATAAGAATGAACCGAGAGCAGTCATATTATTATTATTATTATTATTATTATTATTATTATTATTATTATTATTAGCTGAGCTACAAGCCCAGTTGGAAAAGCAGGATGCTATAAGCCCAAGGTCTCCATCAGGAAAAATAGCCCAGTGAGAAAAATAATTAATAAACTGCAAAAGAAGCAATGAACAATTAAAATATATTAAGAACATTAACAACATTAAAATAAATCTTTCATATATAAACTATAAAAACTTAAAAAAAAAACAAGAGGAAGGGAAATAAGATAGAATAGTGTCCTCAAATGTACCCTCAAACAAGAGAACTCTAATCCAAGACGGTGGAAGGCCATGGTACACAGGCTATGGCACTACCCAAGACTAAAGAACAAAGGTTTGATTAAAATTTGATTAAAAGCTTTACGCCATTTAAATTTGATGTAAATGAAATAGATTTGTCTAGAAGCAATTCACTTACCGGCACCAAATTGCAATTGAAGAAAATCTAACATAAAATCAAAGCTTAAGATTTTTCTACCTTCTCTTAACTTAGGCTTAATTTGTGGGGTTAAACCTCTCTTTAATAAAAAGTAACGAAAGACGAAAATTCTAAACCTTATGCTGATAATTCTTCGAACAAACTTTCTGTTATTTGTGTTGCAGAACGATGAGGAATGTTTTCGTATCGCCTGTTGATTACATTGATCGTGAAAGTAACCAGACTAATGTTATCACTGACTGATAAGAGAATGGGCTCTACCACAAAGAACACTGAGTTGATTTGCTGATAACAAGTGAACTCTCATAACGTTGACTTAAAGTATAGAGTTAGAACAGACCTACATCTACAGTAAACAAAATGTAAGTACTGTGGCTTCATACATTGTGTCCTGGAGGCAAACGACACAACATGCAGTTCATATGTTAGTGAATTAGTGCGCGTAGATAACAAGTGTAAGAGGAAGCGTGTATTTCCATATGCAAGTATACAGTATACTTATTTGGTTTCATCCAATAAATTATTCTTTTTCAAGTAATTTGTAAGATTAATTGTGATAATTATGAAACAAGCATTCAGGTGAAAACAAATTATCGATGGTATTTATGTTGCATAAAGATTTGAGGTGGCAAAAATGACAACACATTAAGTGGAAAGTGAAGATACTGTATTGGGATTTTTGAAGGAACCCCTTTTAAATACGTGAGGTTTTTTGTATTAAAAAGTGGAATGAAGGCGGGGGTTGTTTACAACGATCATATTATTGATTATGGATTTATTTCAGTTTAATTAATTCATAATACCCTTCCAACAGGTTCCCGTTCCATAAGAAAAAACTGAATGCCATAGTTCTGGTGTTGCTTTCTGCCGTGCAGATAGGTAAGTAAAAACTCTCTGCCAATTGAGATTTTTTTATATTACATGTAGCCTGTTCTTTAATTTCTGACAGTATTCTGTAGCTTAGTATCACCAAGTCGC
>NC_090745.1:100077064-100218620 GCF_036898095.1 Palaemon carinicauda
CTTTGAATAATACTTTGGTGTTTTGGTCTACTGAAATCAATAGACCAATTTTGATGGGCTCACTCTACCTTTAAAGGATGTTAATTAATCTAGTTTTACATCCTCGGTCAGATATTAAACGTATGATGTAAATTCTAAAACAGTATATTTACAGCTTCGGTGGCTAATAGTTGATAAAGAATCCATTATAGCAACCCATAAAAGAACGTCATTGATTAGTCTGGAAAGAATTCCAGGATGTAAAAGAAAGTATATTCAGAGATATCGGTTTTAAAAAGTCTTAAGCAGAATTTCCCCTATATAATCATCAAATTTACTCCTGTGCTCCTGTAACTCCAGGAATAGGCTTCTTTTACATTGAAACTGTACGTATAGGTCCCTGGTAATTATTTAGAAGCTATATTCCTTTCCATAGCAGTGAATTGTAACATTGGGAGTGGTGCCTAGTCCCTTAGTAGTTAAATATATAGGAACTAGCATCAATTAGATGTCGGAAATTCGTTCTGCTTAAGAGGATGAAATAACGGAATATAAAACACAATCATTTGTATCAGCCAAGTTAAAATAATAGTCTAAAAGATTCCTTGGCACTGATCTTATACGTGGAATGTGTTAACCTGTAAAGTGCATTCCAATTTCAACAACGTTCAAAGTTGAATGGGATTTACGAGAGTAATATCCCAAGAACTAGCGAGGAAATCTTAGGCATAAAACTTTAATAAATTCTCTGTATCCATTAAATTTTGATAAAAGAATAAACTGGAAGACCTTCCAATGTAGTTGGATCTTTGGCTTTTTTTTTAACTTACAGCCTAAGGTCATTGGCCAATATTGCATAAATAAGAGTTTCTACGGTAATAATCTATAATAAATTGCATAAAAAAGATGAATTTACCTTTCCAGTGTACTTAGCAAGTGTGCACACAGTATATATATATATATATATATATATATATATATATATATATATATATATATATATATATATATATATATATATGTGTGTGTGTGTGTGTGTGTGTGTGTGTGTGTATGTGTGTGTGTTTGTGTATGTATGTGCGTATGTATGTGCGTATGTATATACGGATTGTGTGAATATGGGTATAAAACTATGTGTAGGCACTCATAAACCCAATCCTTCCGTAACAGAAAACTAAGGAGAAAAAGTAGGCAGAATTTTCAGTTGCAGAACAATTTTCTGCCTAATCAGCACATTACTTTTCAAGCTATAAAGACAAGATATGTGGTTTACCCTAAAAACAAGCTCGTTGCATATACAGATGATGCTACTCTGTTTGCATCAATTCCATCTCCTGAATGTAAGTCTGGGATTGCTGAATCCCTTAATAAGACATCTAACTAAAATAAGTGTATGGTGCAAATTATGGGGCGTGAAGTTAAACCCTAACAAAACTCAAAGTATGATTTTAAGTAGGTCGAATACAGTGCCTCAACATCGAGATCGCTGCGTTAATAATGTTTCTTTAACTAAATAAAACTTAAAAATTATAGATATGATCCTTGATTGCAAATTTACTTTTGAGAAACACATTTGGTCTGTATGTTCTTCAATTGCGCAAAAAAAGGGCTTATTAAAAACAATTTTCGGTGATCACTCTATTCTTTGGAAATGTATTAATTCTTTCCTTCTACATTGTCTCGATTAGAGTATAGCTGCTGACTCTTAACTTAATTTGTTGAACAAAAATATGTAGTCTTGAATTCCTGCTCTGGATAAAATCTCTTTTACACACTCAGGTCTTCCCAGACTGTGCGCTGCACCATCCTGTACATAGTGCTAAGTATTCAGTTAGATCTAACAGTATTGCCATCTTCATTAAAAATTTCAATACTACGCAGTATTCTAGAACTTTCATTCCAGTTGTGACCAGATTATGGAATGATTTTCCTAATCGGGCAGTCGAATCGGTGGAACTTCAGAAGTAAACTTATAGCGGATGTTTTTATGTTGAACTAGCTGACATGAGTCTGTCTTCATGGTTTAAATATGACAGATCTATTTTAACGTTATTACAGATCTTAAGATATTTCATATTCTCTATTTATTACTTATCATATATAGTTTATTTCCTTTCTTATTGGGCTATTTTTCCCTGTTAGAGCCCTTTGGCTTATAGCATCCTGCTTTTCCTATTTGGATTGTAGCTTATTAATAATGATAATAATCATAATAATCTCACTCATGTAAAGAAGAACGAGTATCTGGATATATATATATATATATATATATATATATATATATATATATATATATATATATATATATATATACATACATATATATACATATATATATGTATATATATATATATATATATGTATATATATATGTATGTATATATATATATATATATATATATATATATATATATATATATATGTATATATATACATATATATTTCCGGCCACTCACAACTCTCCCCGTCCCTCGGGTAGGGGGAAACGGAGTAGCCATACACTAGTGAGAGGTGTGTGTGTGTGTGTGTCGATGTGAGTGTACATATCTATTTAAATATTTAGCCATCGCTTTTTGCCGGGTCACGTACACTAGTCATCATAATAATAAGAGTCGCATTATATCGGAACCTCTCCAACTTTATCATTGATGTTATCAAAGAGTTGTTCAATCTTGGGATATGCCTTCAGCGTCTACGCACTCTTCAATAGTTCCAGTGTGCACTCAATAATATATAGGCTACTTGTGTATTCCTTTATTCGTGGTGATCAGAGCAAGGTAAAAGTTAAAACTATATTGTTCATTGTTCTCATATATATATATATATATATATATATATATATATATATATGTATGTATGTATGTATATATATTTATATATATATATATATATATATATATATATATATATATATATATATACTGTATATGTATGTATGTATGTATATATACATATATATATGTGTGTGTGTGGTTGTGTGTGCTTGTACGGACCTATACAGACATATAAATTGTATATGTAAGTATATGAATATATATTTGTGTGTGTATGCATATGTATATAACATGTATATATAAGATATATATATATATATATACACAGTATATATATATATATACATATATATATATATATATATATATATATATATATATATATGTATATATGTATATATATATATATATATATATATATATATATAAACTATAAATGTTTTTATCTAAGTGAAAAGGAACATAGAAGAATTAATCCCACACATTTCATCCAATCGTTGAAGTTTTTGCTGGGTAGAATTCCTTTCACCTGCAAAAGAAAAATATAGAAACAAGAGCGTAATTATACTGAGCCACCAGAACACTTTTGCAAGTAAGATGAAACAAATGTTTAAAATGTATAAAAACTATCAGTCCAATTCTCTAAAATACAACAAACATCATTCTTTGAGTAACTTGATAAATTAATAGGTTTGGTGTGAGCTGTTCTCTAAATTTAACATGAAAAAATGTTGGATATGCTTAAGCATATCTAGCAGATTAGATAAGTTTAAACCGCCATTGATAGAGATAAGTTGTTTTTGTGGTAATCTAAGAGTTCTTGGACCATTGCATAATTTAAAATAGGCAATAATACACCGAAAAAAAAAAAAAGTATCCACTACTACATTCATCCACCAACAGCTGAATTTTGAATGAATCGTCTGTGTAGTAAAACTCTTATAACTTTGGTCGATTTATACCCCTATACACAAAGCTCATCAGAAGCGCGTCAAACCCCTTACACACTTCAATATTTATATTGCGCGCACTCTTATGCACCCTGGTTGTCAACGTCCTTCCACACAAACGCACATATTATTATTATAATTATTATTATTATTATTATTATTATTATTATTATAAGCTAAGCTACAGCCCTAGTTGGAAAAGCAGGATGCTATAAGCCCAAGGGCTCCAAACAGGGGAAAATATCCCAGTGAGGAAAAGAAACAAGGAAATAAATAAACTACGTTAGAAGTAATGAAAAATCCACATAAAATACTTTAAGAACAGTAAAACCATTAGATTAGATCTTTCATATGTAAACTAAAAACTTAAAAAAAGAAAAAAAAAAAGAGAAACAAGATAGAATATTATGCCCGAGTGTACCCACAAGCAAGGATATATATATATATATATATATATATATATATATATATATATATATATATATATATATATATATAATGTGTGTGTACAGCTGTCAGAAGTCTGCTTAGCTTACCTTAAAGTAGTATATCGGGATTAATGATGCCAACTGTACGGCTTTATAATTCATATCATCATAACTGGTATTATTATTGCTATCATTATAATCATTACTATTATTACTACTACTACTACTATTATTATTATTATTATTAGTAGTAGTAGTAGTAGTAGTAGTAGTAGTAGTAGTAGTAGTATTGTTATTGATAATCATTCTTTAATCAGATGATATTTATATGATATTCATTTTAGCAGGTTGAATTACACAACATGAATGCCAAAGCAGTTACCATCTTGCTCATAGTCTTCGTTCTTCATTCAGGTGCGTAATTTCATTATTGTACATTTTTAGCTTTATAAGTAGGACAACATCCAGGTGAATTTACTGAGGTGCCATTATATATATATATATATATATATATATATATATATATATATATATATATATATGTATAGCCTATATATAAATACATATATATATATATATAAATATATATATATATATATGTATATATATATATAATGTGTAGAGGTATATAAATAATATACTGTGTTTATCTATATGTATATATATATATATATATATATATATATATATATATATACTGTATATGTGTATATATATAATGTGTAGAGGTATATAAATAATATACTGTATTTATATATATGTATATATATATATATATATATATACAGATATATATATATATATATATATATATATATATATATATATATATATTTATATATGTACATATATATGTGTGTATATATATACACATATATATATATATTTATATATATATATATATATATATATATATATGTTAGTGTGTGTATGTGCGTGTAAATATATACAATATGATATATATATACATACATACATACAGGGAATGTATAGTGAGGGGGTCAAAACTAAAAAATAATTATGACTGTAAATGCTTAGTAAAAGAATTTAGAGAGGAATTTACAGTAAAAAGCTGTTGAACGTTGAAAGTGCTGTGTATAATCATAATTCAAAGGTCGTTCCGTGTAGTATTATAAACATGTTTTTCCATTCCCGCACAGGTCACTGCCAATACTGTCACACTGGAATTCAGGGAGCAACTATAGAATTTCCTTGTCCCTCGGAAATATGTCTGAAACACGTCACAACTTATGGTAAGTTTCTCTTGTCTCAATATAATTGGATTTTTTTTTTTTTTTTAAACCCGACCATTATTTGATAGGGTACACTCGGGCACGCCATTCTATCTTGTTTTTCTTCCTCTTGTTTTACTTTTTTTCAAGTTTTTATAGTTTCTATATGAAGTATATAGTTTAATGTTACTACTCTTAAAGTATTTTATTTTTATTGTTCATTAATTCTCATGTAATTTATTTATTTCCTTGTTTCCTTTCCTCACTGAGCTATTTTTCACTGTTGGAGCCCTTGGGCTTATAGCATCCTGCTTTTACAACTAGGGTTGTAGCTTAGCTAGTAATAATAATAATAATAATAATAATAATAATAATAATAATAATAATGAAAATAATATTAGTATAATAAAAATAATGATGATAATAATAATAATAACAATAATAACAATAATAATAATAATAATAATAATAATAATAATAATAATAATAATAATTATAATGAAAATAATAATAATAATAATAATAATAATAATAATAATAATAATAATATGCTAGCTAAATTTATGATGGTTTACATGTGTTGAGGGTTTTTTTAGCCCACTAACGGTCCATAGACCGCGTTAACTTCTATGTAATTTTTCCTTGAGTGTTTTCCATTTTCTGTATGAGGACTTTTTGTGGAGTCACTGTAACCTCAGTTTTGACTTGGTCGAGGTTCGAATCCTTGGCCGACCAGAAACTATCATTATAAAGTGAATTCTGCCTTGGGTCTCTTCTTGAGTCAGAGCGAATTCGATATAAAGATTCATGTATGGCTTATATGAATAAATGAAAATCACGAGTGAATGTGATAAATTATCATATACATGTACTGTATGCACGTATGATTGCATGCGATTATGATGATATATTATGGTGGTATTAACATCAATCAAGTAATTGCATAACTAAATAGAGTGTATAAGATATAT
Source organism: Palaemon carinicauda (assembly GCF_036898095.1). Lineage (NCBI taxonomy): Eukaryota > Metazoa > Arthropoda > Malacostraca > Decapoda > Palaemonidae > Palaemon > Palaemon carinicauda. The sequence goes on from NC_090745.1 coordinate 100,083,399, forward strand.
CCGGAAAGGGAAATAAAATTGAAAGGGATAAAAAAGTATGTTGCTTCTGTATAAAAGGGGAATGTATTTTCATGTAGTTATAATTACTTTTAGAGCCACCCATTATTTATCATACCCAGGAGGTTGTATGACCGGGTTTGGATTTCCCAGAGAAATCAGAACAGACTGATCAAAATAAAAAAAAAGGTAGAGTTGGCCTAAACAAGGAATAAAGTATGCGAATTCCTATTGTGGAAAAATTCTGTGAAAAGTTTTGGGGATAAAAGGCAAAGGCTGTAGGGATGATTAATAATTAATGAATGCCAAACAGTAAATGTTTTTCTTTCCCTGCTGGTCTCTTCATTAGTCATGTTAAGCCATTTCGGGGCTGACTGTTGATTACTACCTATGAATGCCAGTTCCTCTGTTGTGATAACTCCTTCGACTATCTCCGTTGAAATTGGACATAAAAATGGCCACCATATCCCTAAAATCATTTTCAGTAATTTAAGAAGAACCAAATTCGAATATAAATTGTCCAAAAGAGGGAAAAAATTCCAATAAAGGGAGCCATTTAACTTGCTTTATGCTAATTAGATGAATAAGTGAATTTCTTAGTGTATAAGTGGGCATCAAATGCGTGGGTGTTGTGCCTACGTGATATTTATGATTTTAATGGTTGGTAAATAGATATGAGAGCTCAAAGTACAAGTTTGTGGGATAAGGCAATTGATCGTGAATAGAGTGGCTGATGTTTGCAGTTGATACGGTGTGAATTGATAAAAGTGAAGAGGGCTGGTAGAGGTTGGCGAAAGTTTCAAAATGCATGTGAAAAATATGAACATTGATTTTTATTTCACAGGCATTTTCCTTTCCCAGACAACATACTTCCACCGTTCATATTGAAATTAATTGTTCTATGTTTATGTCTTCATGCACTCTGAGTCCTAGCCTTGCTAGTGCCAATCCTTTTAACGCCCTCCTCTTAGAAAAAAATTAAATATATGGATTCTATTGCTAGTCCCTGCAGAATCTCTTCATTATTCCCCATCAATATTGTATTGTCATCTACTAGAGAGTTATGGGGTCCTTTGACTAGCCAGACGGTACTACATTGGATCCTTCTCTCTGGTTACTGTTCACTTTCCCTTTGCCTACACTTACACCTAATAGTCTGGCCTATTATTTACAGATTCTCCTCTGTCCTCATACACTTAACTACGCTGAGATTACCAAACAATTCTTCTTCACCCAAGGGGGTTAACTACTGCACTGTAATTGTTCAGTGGCTACTTTCCACTTGATAAGGGTAGAAGAGACTCTTTAGCTATGGTAAGCAGCTCTTCTAGGAGAAGGACACTCCAAAATCAAACCGTTGTTCTCTAGTCGTAGGTAGTGCCATAGCCTCTGTACCATGATCTTCCACTGTCTTGGGTTAAAGTTCTCTTACTTGAGGGTACACTCGGGCACACTATTCAATCTTATTTCTCTTCCTCTTGTTTTGTTAAAGTTTTTATTGTTTATACAGGAAATATTTATTTTAATGTTGTTGTATTCTTGAGATATTTAACTTTTTTTTGTCCTTTCCTCACTGGGCTATTTTCCCTGTTGGGGCCCCTGAGCTAATAGCATCCTGCTTTTCCAAGTAGGATTGTAGCTTAGCAAGTAATAATAATACTAATAATAATAATAATACTGCACATTATTTACTGTCATTTTTATCGTCAGGCAACTTTACACCTTCGTCTTGCTATCCTCCTACTTTCATCGCATCTCTGGCTATTGTAATGGTCATTTTCTTGGACAGGCCTAACATCTTATTCTACTATATACATATCATGCACAATGAATTTTCCAAAAAGAGATTGATTCTTAGAACATTTAATGCATCAATTTCTAAATGCAGATACAAATTAGTGTTATTATAAAACTATGAATGAATAAATGCTTCATATTTAGGAGTAAGTAATTAAACCTATAATATAAAATCTAACCTTTCAACCTTTACCATTTCTTATCAGACGACTCTCAAGCTATCATCTACAGCTGTAGCCAGCAGACTCACGAAGTAGGCTGCAGAAGAGACGTTGCTCCCTTTGGCTACATGGAAAACTGCTACTGCAAGGGCAATCTATGTAATAGCTCTGGTAACACAGCCTTAACAATTTATCTCCTGCTGGGATGTTTTTTCCTCAACAGATTTTTGTGATCCTTGAATCAATATCTGTCAGAGCAAAATTCCACTGCCAATCACAGAAAATTCCACTGCCAATCTGGGTCGTCCTTATGACGCTGTCACTAACTCATCCATAAGAGACATACAGTATAGGCCTGTGATAAAGTATCACGATTCATTTAAAATGTAAATTATATTTCTCACTCTTCAAATATTGCATCTCGTTAAATTTTCGCGAGAATATTTTAATAACTTGAAACAAAAATTACTAATGAGCCATGTCAATCAACCATGTTTATAAGCATGTGTAACTTATGTTATCCTTGTAAAAATCGATCATTGCGTAATTACCGAATTAATTACAAAAGACGTATAATGTGTCCCAATAAATTCTTTCTCATATTTTTTCTTCTATACAGTCACCTCGCTCATTTATTTTAAATTTTCTTATCAAGCATTGCATTTTCCCATTTTCAACACTACAAAGCTGAATATTCGGTTTTTTTTTTATTTTTATTTTAAACATATGCCCCAATAAACGTAATACAAATTACAATTTCTTGTTTCTTTTTCTTCAATAGTAAGTAAAATAAGAATCAGAAAGGAAGCTTATACTTTTTCATTTGTTCGGCTTATGAACTTCAACATTAAAGTCGAAAATAAATGAAACTTAGTAACACTCATTAGGGTTAATCTCAGACCTTTTAAAGGAAATGATAAGTGAAATCCCACTGTAAATTATTGGCGTAAAATGTGAATATAGTTATCAATTCTTTGTATGCCACATTTCAGTCACATATAAACTGTTGTATAGCTGAGGTACTTTTTATTACCAGCTCGTCTTTATTGCAGCAAATGTTACAACTTTGAATACTTGAACTATCAGATCTTCGCTTGGGACAACGACATTATGATATGGGAAAGTCTTCGGTTTATGAAGTTACTATGCATCTTTACCCATAACAACATTTAAAGTTTCCCAGTGGATACTTCATGATATGACTTTAAAAAATCTTAATTTCTTTACCCTACCAGGTTCTTAAATCTTGTCTTTTATTTTTATAGAAGACGCATTTTCTTTCAGGAATTTCAGGCCTTGTATAGATTTTTATTAATTCTTTCCAGGTCAGGTTTGCTTTTCGTACGATAATTGTCGTACATGTACGATTATTTTGGGTCCGGTACAATGTACGATATATACCTTAGGTATATATATATATTTATATATATATATATATATATATATATATATATATATATATATATATATATATATATGTATATATATATGTGTGTGTGTGTATATATAGTGATATATATACATATATATGTATATATATGTATATATATATATATATATATATATATATATATATATATATATATATATATATATATATATATATATATATATATATATATATGTGTGTGTGTGTGTGTGTGTGTGTGTGTGTGTTGTCTGTGTGTGTTTAGTTAAACAATGATACTAAAATACCTTGAAATAAGTCCTTTATGTTATTCCTTAATAATTATCTTGAAAATGTGTACGATCATTTTGGGTGAAAAACAACAATTTCAAGGCTTACGTACGATAAGCCAAAGGAAATAATTTAGCAACCAGTTTCCTGTCACCTCAGGTTCTAAGAATTTTACAATTGCATAATCTGGGTTTTTCGATTTTTGCTACCGTCGAGAGGATGATTTTTTTTTTTTTTTTTTTAATACTGAAATACTGTCCATCCATGATCCAGTTGACAGTACTGTCATAGTAGGCACCAAGCCCATGGCCATTATTTGGGGGCTAAGACCGATGGTCGCAGAGACCCCGTCCGGGCAGATGGCCTGGGCAATCTAGACAGACAGACAAAAGCCATGGCTGTATTCCAGATGATAATATACTCTAAGGCTATGTGTGCGTAATTCTATTGCGTATATTGGATAAATACGACCTTCATGCATACAGTGTTTGTTAACTTAAGCACCCTGATAAGGTAGGGACCCAATACTTCAAGGTTTGTTTCGGTAAGATTAGTTTAGTTTAGTGTATGCTCCTCTGTATGTCATTCATTTTTTTTCTTTTTTTTTTTCTTTTCATTTCATGAACCTAAAAACCTCGGTCTCCCAAGGAGGACCTTATTTTGTTAGTCGATTTATACATCTTATTTGTAATGAAAAGGAAATGAGAATTATTTAAAAAAAAAAAAAAAAAAAAAAAATATCGTGAAATGCATAAAAATCATATTTTCTGTGGAAGAATAGTCTATAGTCCTGTGCAGAACTAAAAATGAAACAATCATTTTCGTATTTATTATTTACAATATTTACATTTTCTAAGGTTATAGTGTTATATAAAATATAAAACGTCAAAATCTTCTAAGGAGAGTCTCCATAATATCAAGCTAAGCGTTTTCTTTTCCTTAAGGTCTTTGTTGAATTACAATTGCATGTAACAAAGACCATACTAAATATCATAATTTGCGTGAATCAAGTGTAGTTTATCTTTATCTACAAGATATCCAAATGGATTTTCAGTGTCTGTAATTTACACAGGCTAATGCCGTTTTTTCAAACATTGATAAAGTGTTCATTTATAACATCAAATGGTGCCAGTTATTATTTTGATCTTTAAATTTATCTTAGTACCAACTACCAAAATAAAATTTTTGTCATTTTCTGTTATATTATCAGCAGTTGGCTATGGAGAAATTGGAATTTAATCAAAAGAACAGTGATAAGGTTGATTTTGAGGGAATTTATCACGTTTGAATAATGAATGGTAGGCTAAAAGCTTTCCTGTCATCACAACTCTTATTACTATGACTAGAATGTATGAAAATTAATAAAACAACTTTAATAGATTTTCAATGGCAGGCCATTATTGAATCTTGGGAGTCAGAATTTTTTTTTCTTTTTTTTCGTTTAGCTTACCAATAAAATTAAACTTGGTTAGCGATGAAAGTCAAGGTTTTGGGATTATAGTTAAGTCGTCTATTATTGCAATTTAAACATTATTAATTACCGTGATGGGGAAATATCTTCACGAACACTAGAACAGTAAGATGATGGCAGTCTCTGCATATGGCTTCTCGTATGGAATATAGATGAGTATCAACAATAGTAGTTAATATATTAATTTGTTATTCTGCTTCTATAACATTTCTAACTAAAACTAATTTACTAAACACATTGTAATCCTCTGTAAAATTAATTATCCAACAGAGGAATAAGAATTAAATTTAGTCTCTAGACCCACATAAATGTTCTTTTGTAAAGAGACTACATTTAATGCAACGATTTTGCAATAGACAAACCACAGGAGGTTGTTATAAATATAAATCAATGTAAATGTATTTAAATGGAAATGGTTTTGATAAAGTGTGATATATATATATATATATATATATATATATATATATATATATATATATATATATATATATACAGTACATATATACATATATATATATATATATATATATATATATATATATATATATATATATATATATATATATATGTATGTATATATATATATATATATATATATATATATATACAGTACATATATACATATATATATATATATATATATATATATACATATATATATTGCACTATAAAAACAATATCAGTGGAAGGGGGAGCATGGATATTGTTTGAATAAAAAGTATTAAGCCTCATGTGGGGGAGTTAACATATCATTCATAACATTCGGTGAAGGAGTTAATATCTAATAACAGACTAACACTAAAATTTGTCAACTGTATTGATTTGATCTAATATTTTATCTTATGTCATATTTACAGGGGAGTACATTGGCTCCAAGAAGGATGCCAGATCTCCTACTAAAATGGAAGAAGAAGAAGAAGTTTGTTATTGTTTACATTGTGATGGTCCTGCTATAGTTCGTACTTTGAAACCTTTAAATTTGGTTGTGAACTTGTGATAGACCATGGCACTAAGTATTTTACAGTTACAGTAATTTAATAAAACCGTAATATGATCTGTTCTGATGGAAATAATTTGAGGAAACCCATATTTTTCAGATTTTAGACTTTTAAAAATTCTAAAAGTTATGACACTTTTTAAAAGGGAAACAAACACCAACTAACCCAAGGTTCCCCACCTAACCTTACATAGATTGCCAATATCTTTAGCTTACCCTAAGACTAAGTCTCAACCCTGTGTTTACTTCCCAACCAGCTTCGCTCCTGGCAATGTACACTAAATCATATTTTGTAAATTGTAGATCTACCTCTATAGTATCATATTTTAGACAGATAAACAGTGTTTTCCCATTTAAGAAAATTGGGTTTTATTATAGTAAAACACAGGGCAAACTTTACTGATAAAAAATTAGGGTACTTATAGAAAAACTCCTATTTTCTTCGAAAACTACCGTTATTTCCCTCTCAAATAAATCGTTAATAAGATATACCCTAATATATCCTATGGTAAGGGGGGACGCCCATAGGGAATCCTGGGTTTTGGGTGAGGAAAATGGAAAATAATGGTAAAACAAGCCTTTTCTTCTATATACATTAGTGTTGTCCAGTGTTTTTCTATAAATTTACCGAAAATTGATTTGACAGGTAATAAGAAAGTTTACACCTGTCCCAGCCAACTACATACACCCCCTATTTCTACCTTTAGTCAACATGATTTAATCACTAAGCTAATTACAAAGTGAAGGTTTTTCCCTACCTTATTCAAAATATGGGTACATATATTATGTTTTATAGGGACATGAATCCTTGGTAAAATTATAGTTCCGAATGGGACAACATTTACATATAGAAAAAACAGTTGTTCCTGGAGTGAATTATGTGCTTTCATCAAATTTGACCTTTGTTTTCTCCGCAAATAAAACATTCTCTCATTATCTGCCAGCCCCCTCTTCCACCAGACAGAGGAGGTAAGCAGGGGTTTTGGACTGGGGAAGAAATGAAAAAACGTGATTATTTAAGATTGCAATAGAGGTAAAAGTAATTGAAAACTCACTATTAACCATAGGAAAAACAGTTTTCTCCGTAAGCAAACTATTATGTATGATTCACTTAACGGCTTGGTGGGTTGTTACTTTGGGGATAATTCATAAAACTTCTAATGGTTTTTGCTCCTCTGTAGCTTGCTTCTCTCACAAAAAAAAAGTCATTGCTCCTATGTTTTAGGGAGCGGTACATGTTGAGCTGCACTCGTCAACCCCATGGGTCCTAAGTTGGAGATATTTTTTAGAGCCTTGAATGGTTTTTGCTCCGATGTGGCTCGCTTCGCTCACAAAAAAAGAAAAGAATTCACTGCTCATATGTTCTGGCATGTGGTACATGTTGAGCTACGCTCGCCAACCCAATGGATCATTATTTCTTACAAATAATATCTTACCTTATGTTTGAGATGTGGAAGACTGGAGACCATTGTCACAATGAAATTTTCCTATAATTTCATATAAAAATAAGTGTAAACATTACCCCTGGCTATGGAATAATCCATGACAAACAGAACCAACACATCAGAGAAGAACACAATAACTTTACACAGACCAGCGACGTTGTTTAAGTAATTCGAAGATATCTATGTCATGCTAAACTAGAGAAACATCCCCAAATATGGTCATTTTTTATACAGTATATATGGGCTGTGATTCGTTAACAAGAAATGAAACAATGAATATAAGGCATACCAGAACCCAACTCTTCCAAAGCAGGAACTGTACTGTACAGTATTTCTCTTCTAAACAGACTATGTAATAGTGTAGTCATGGCCAAAACGGTGTGAAATAACTAATACAAATAGGTAATCCATTTAAACTTGTCAGGAGGAGAAATATGCAAATGAGTATTGCATCAGTGAAGAAAACAGATTATAGTAGTATTAATTCTGGTAGAATACTTGAATATTGGAGGGAAAATTGGGTAGAATACTTGAATGTCGTTAGGGAAAAAGGTATCTCGTCTCCCGTTGGAAGAAGGTAGGGGTAGGGGCTATGTACAAACAAACACACACGAATAATCCTATTGGTTGAAAGAGAAGGGGGTTGGGTTAATGTGCAAAAGGTTTAAACGGGTTATTACGCAACAATGTATGTACACATGTATGTACAGGAGTAAATGCACAGAAAGTTTAAAATGGTTTTCGTTCCATCACTACATACAAACCAACACTATTTATAGGAGTATTACTTTCGGCGAAGCTGAAAGACGAGCCATTAGATTTTTAGCGAGGGTTAATACCCGCCTGGTAGTTAGCGGGGGATTTCATTAGTAGCCACCCCTCTCAATCACATACCTGGGCTATGAGCCTCACTTTGCTTTTGGCTCTGGTGGAGAATGGTTGGTACCTACTCTTCCCCTCACCAAATTTTGACAGCCATTATTAATCTTTTTTGTTTTTTCTTTGCAGTGTGTGTATGCTTCTTCCTGCCATCATTGTGCGGACCTGCCCAGGACCTGAAGGCCTCTCTTGCAGGACATATATGTCATCGGTAGACACCGATCTTCACTATTTATGTCCCGCCTGTAGAGGTTAACGGTGTGATAACAATAATACTGTACTAGTGCAGAATGCTGGGAGTGGTCTGCCTCCCAGTGGGAAAGGTTTGGGCACCAACGGAAGGAGAAGGCTAAAACGGATTTGTTGCCTCCGAGGTCACTCTTGAAGCCGAAGAAGTCCAAAGCTTCTTCTTCCGCCACCGACCTTCCTCCGAAGCTCCAGTTTTTTTGGGAAACCGTTGAATTGTAGCGTAGGCAAATTAACTCCTGGAGAATCTCGGTTCTCGAGAGACAGTGCTGATTCCTTTGATATTTTTCAGGTGTGGCTGCCCTGGAATTGCCCAGCCCTCCTTCGAAGGAGGCTCTGTTGCAGCTCCTTCAGCTGGGGGCTGAAAGGCATCGTTCTTCCTCCTTGTAGGTAGATCCGTTGGCCATGCTCAGTGTAGATCTTCGTGACCCTGAGGAGTCCTCTGCAGCCCTGCCTGTTGATTCCGCCCCTACCTCGTTCACTGTTGCTGCCGCTGTTGTCAAGGACTACGCTCCCCCCCCCTTGCTAATCATCCTTCGAGGCAAGTCTCTCCTGTTGGTGGTTACCTCTTGTTCACGAGGGAGAACCCCCATAGAGACATCTCTTCGGAGGCCTGCCAGAGATCAGCTTGCTTGTCAGCATTCCCTTGCATAGGCTCGTCTTCACCGGCAACAGACTCGTAGAGTTTGGAGCCCTCTTCGGTGCCTCAGACGTTCTCCTTCGCCTCTGGCAAGGAGACGTCTGTTTGGCTCTTCTCCATCTGCTGCTGAGTGATCCCCTTCGTAGGATCCATCATCGCCTAGCGACCATCAGTCTGATGACTCAGACTAGTCTTGCTGTTCGCCATCTGGTGCCCGACCTTTGTCTGTTCCACTGGACTCGCCGTTCGCCAGCTTTGCGGTGTTCGCCAGTCCAACACTCCTTGTCGACTTCTCACCAACGAACTGCCATTCGTGGTTCTCCAGCTGTTTCCAGTCACCTAGCTCCTCATCACTTCCCCAGTTGTTACCGTCCAGCTGCTCACCATTCACCAACGGTTCGCCGTTCACCTACGGTTTGCTGCTCGCTGACGATTCATCACTCTGACATCTCGCCATTCGCCAGCTCACCATCGGCCTGCAACTGCTCGTCAGTCACCGACGGGTCGTCGTTCGCCAGCGACTCTTTGATCTCCCAGGAGATTGGAAGTCAAAGGACAGACTCCCATTCATCAATCCATCGGTGCTTTCCATTCGCCAGCTCGCCGATCCCCTAAACGATTGGCAGGCATCCAGCATTCTCTGACTACTCGTCGATCGGCGACCTCTCGACATTCTCCTAAGTCATTAGCAGCTTGTCTAGCAGCGACCACTCGTCACTCTCCAGTGACTCGTGATCGCTCCCCTGCCATTCAGCATTCGCCAGAACCACAGCAGTCTCCTAGCTATTGTCATCGCTCGCCAGAATGGCGCTGTTCTAGGAAACATCATCGTTCTCGTGAGAGGAGATCTCACTGGCAGTCTCCGGAGCATAGGCACTCGACTTCCTGTTGTTCGCCCTCTCCTTGTTCTCCTCTTTGCAAATGCAAGACATCACGTTTGCCGGAGAGAACAGAAAGAGACAGGAACGTCCCCCAATTACTTCCCGAAGGCTCCCACGGAACTGACATCTCGACCAGTCCTGTTCCCTCCCAACGAGAAAACTTTGACACTGCAGCTTCCCGTTAGGTCTTCATCGATCTCGGGCAAGGCTCCCTTGCAGAAACCCCCCTTCGTTAATCCTCTCAGGGGATCTTTCAGCCAGCGCTGCAGTGGGTCAGGAACTGTGGTTTGGAGCCCTAGTGAGGGCCGTCCATCAGGCTTTTGTTGCTGGTGTTCCCCCGGTTTTTCCCTCGGGAACACCCAGGTTGACTCCAGTCAAAACATCCAGGTGGAGGCTCAGTATCATCGTCCCTACACTTCCTCAACCGATTGCTCAACCTTCGCCAGCTTCACAAGAGGCATCATTCAGAGAAGAGTCCCTACTGAGCTTTCCACCCTTCTCCCATCGAGGGGGCTCCTCGGGAACTTCGACCAGTTTTGAAGCCTGTGGAAGAAGCCATGTCGCCTCATGTGGGTGAGCAACGAAAGGGGGTCCCTCCAAAAACCTTCCTAGAAACTATGTTCCCTCAGAGGAAAGAATTCAAGGATTCTAAGACCCTGCCAAAGTCTTCTCCGGTACCACATCACTCCATCAACGACCAAGACCCATCCTGAGATGACGTCTCGTGGGTGGAAGACTCCGAACTTGATGATCTTCACCCTAAGGCTGCTAGTCCGAGAAGACTATCGGAGGCAGAGCAAAGGGAGTCCAGTCATGCCTTCTGGCACTTTTTGGCCTTCTTTACGGCCATCAATGGGTTGTCAGACCCGCCAGTGACCCCTTAGGAGGGCAAAGACACGGTCTTAGACTGTTTCTATGGCACTCAAAAGCCCCCCAAGACCAGTGCGGCCTTGCCCTGGTCTCAGGGCCTGGATGGAGAGTGTCCGTCGGAAGGCGATTGCTCAGATCCCTAGTCTTCCAGCTCCCTTCAGGCAGGCTCATCCTCAAGACTCCTCCCACCGCCATGTTTGCAGCAGAAGAAGTACTATGAAGTCTTTAATGGGCCTCTTCCGGCCCTCCCTCTGCACCATTCCTTGGAGGAATTGACAAAGAGGATCTTTCTAGAAAGATTTCTGGGTTGCAGGTTTTGTTCTTTATGTCTGAGATTCTCAATCAGGAAAAGGGGGCAAAGTATGCCATGCAGGCTACTTTGTGGCCGGATCTCTGGTTTGAGTCGAGGAAACCTGGTGCGGACCAAAGATGGGTCGAAAGAAACCCCCAGTAAGGTGATGAAAACTTTTCTGCTCGAACCATCGAGTTCCTTGCCCACCAAGTTGTAAATTTGTGCGCAAACACCATCCTGAGGAAAAGAGACTCGATAACAGGGAGGCTCCATCGCCAAGTCCCACAGATCGAGGTAAAGAAACTCCAGAACTCCTCTCTTGAGGGGTCTTCCTTGTTCGAGCTGGAAGATATTGAGTGGGCTGTGAAGAGATGGAGGAAGTCCAATCAGGACTCCCTCCTCCATAGGGCCTGACATCCAAGCCCTATGGACCATCACCTCTGCAGAAGAAGAAACAGCAGAAACTGCCAATGGTCAAGACTACAGCCAACTATCACAAGGTGTCTAATAAGCCCTTTCCTGCTAAGAACTTGAAAGGCCATAAGTCCTTCTGTGGAGGGAAGAATCCTAGGGGAGGAGGCCGAGACCGCAACCACTATGATGGGCAATTCTCCCACGTGTCCACTAGTGGGGGGATGCTTGCATCGCTTCTGGCAGAGTGGATGTAGCTCGGGGCCGAACCCTGGACAGTCTCCGTGATTCGTTCAGAGTATCGCGTCCGTTCACACAATCTCTCCCTCCACTGACGAAAGCTTCAGTTCCATCAAGCCCCTATGCGAAGGGATCCACAAAGGAGCTGGCCCCCCAGGCCTATTCAGTCGACTCTTTCTTATGAAAAAGACATCTGGAGGATGGAGACCAGTCATTGACCTCTCTGGAGGATGGAGACCAGTCATTGACCTCTCAGCTCTGAACAAGTTTGTCAAACAAACTCTCTCTCCCACAACCCTCCCTGACAAACGCTTGTTCAGTACAGGACAAATGGAGGTTGCCTGAAGGACATGATCCACACAAGGAAGACTGGATGAAGCAATTAGCTGTGACCCTGACTGCCCCTCCTGGTCTGGTTGAAGCATCTACTGGTTTCACTACCCCCTACAACCGACTCTTGAGCTAACAGGGGAGAACGACTTTACTTCGAACCTGCTCTGCATTGGAGTGGACTCATACCTGGAACTGTTAGAGACAGTTCAGCATGAGTTGTCCTTTCAGCACAGGGTGGAATTGGGACCCAGAGCAGGACCAAGGGAGCTAAAAAGAGTGGTTATAGTGCCTACTTGAGAGGCTACATTCTCAAGACCTGATGCTAAGGTGTCAATTCTATAGTTGACAGACCACAATTGAGACCCCAACATTCTTCCGCCGCGACAACACACTCTTCAAGGGTCACTGATCTTGTTACACTAGGTCCCACCAGGTAAGGCAATGGACACGTTGCTCACCTGACATATTCACCACCTCAAAAATTACTGACATACAGTCACACTCACCTCCCAGCACCTCGTCAACCGAGTTAGATCTTGAAGGATCTAACTGACTGATGCCAGTCAATCCACTGAACCTTCTCTAAGTCTTTGTTTAAAAAGTCTAGTATATGCTATGGTAGTTATATGGTTAACATACACTTGTCTCACCAAGAAACCAAGTTGTACATTCGTCACAAACATCAGTCAGGTTACAATTCACTCCCCTACAATTAACACACAATGAATGGTTATCAAATGCAAATTTGCAACTTAGCCTAGAGGTATGAAGTGCAATGGGAAGGTCTGTCTAAAGTCAAAGGATGGTCTTTCTGGTCCATGGTGGAGAAGAATTGCAAGTACAATCACTGATCACTTCAATTCTTCATTCACGAGTTGATAACACTGAATACTGTAGTTGTTATTAAGAAGCAAGCATCCTAGCTGACTGAAATGCAAAAGCCAGGAGAGATAAACAGGATGTCTGCTCACATCTGCAGCAAGATAAAAAAGTGGGGATTCCTGCTGGTGAAGTTTGAGGAGAGCCAAAGAGATGTCTCTTTGCTTCAGGTGAAGGAGAGTGTCTGAGGCGACGAGGAGGACCACGAACTCTGCGAACTTGCCGATGATGATCCTCCACAGGGATAGACAGCTCAGCAGAAAGATCTCCGGATGGGTGTCTCTATGAGGGATCTCACTCATGAGCGAGAGATGCCCACCCGTAGGAGAGACTTGCCTCAGAAGTTTGCAAGAAGAATATCCCCAAATCCTGAGTGCCTTTGGTCGCCTTACATTGGTCTGCATTGCTCTAGACTCAAAAATTGAGCCGCAGATTGCTCGTCAGAAAAGATGACGATCAACACAAATATGGTAATTGGATAACTAGCAAACAACATGTATAGACAATTATAAGAATGTTACTATGCTATATACATCCACCAGTTCATTAAATTAATGGAATCATAGACAATTCTATCCTTAATTAACATGAATATTGTTAGATTAACTGATATATAATTTTATTTGGGATTAGTGTGTATATTATACTTACTTAAGTGGATTACAGAGTAAATTGAATTAGAAGGAACTTCTTGCAACAAGATCTATTGGCAAATGTTGATTGTGCAGGTGAGTATTAGGAAAACAAAATTACAGTACATTTCTTGGATGTATTTTCATGTTTTGTATAGTGCTGATTTCCATTTGTACTGAAAATTTATTGTTTTGAAGTGAAGGAATATTTTCCAAAACCTAGCAATTTCCAGTTAAAAGAAAATTTTAAAACCAACCAAAACTCATTAAAATACACCTTGAAAATCATATGTAACCAAGCAAATATAAAAAAATGATGTGAACAGGTCACTGTTAGCAGCATTATAAAAAGGGAATTTGAATGCCGTTTCCTTTGGTGACTGTGGTTGCCGTTCTAATTGAGTTATAAGGAAATTAATGGGTTATGTACTAGCCCAAGGTACTAGCGCCTAACCTACCTAAATTCCCTTGTCCTTTCTTATCCAGGTGGGAGGGGGCTATGCACTCCCTTAAGACTGCCCTTACCCTGAGCCAACGATGTGAAAAAATTTGTTATTACATTTATGTTTAGAAGTGATTACTCTTGGTTCCTAGTCATTGAGATAATATTCTTGATCTGTGTAACAGCTTGTTAACTTAAGTTCGCTGACCACGAAAATACAATCAACCACAATTTGGCCACTACAGCATTTGGCAATACTTTAGGGTCATTCAAAAGTATCACAGTATCCACGTTGTCCTCAAAAAAGCATGTAAGAGAATGCATGTCACCTTTATAATCGTTTAAGTTGGAACTGTTTCAAAGGGATGCTTGTAAACTTGGAATTTGAAATTGAAGTCGGTCAATGATTAGCCCATAGATCACATGAAAGTGATGTCATAAGATGCCTATGATTGGCCATTTGTTCCTACATGTGTATAAACGCTTGACTTTTCATAGGTGTATGTTTTTAGCACAGCGTAAACTCATCTATTAAAATTTGATGAGGTGTTGATAGTTGCTTATGTATAAGGGGGAAGAACTGCCCCCTTGCCAGCACATTGAGTAACCATTTTGTTTTCCGCTGCCTGATAGTATACGCATACTTCTGTTGTCCCCAGTTGGCTGTTTTATTGTTTTGCTTTTAATTTTAGATAAATTTGTTGGCAGATCGTCATGTGTGAGGGATATTAAGGAAGAAGTGAGGTTTCGCAGTTTTTTCTTGATCATTGTAACTAGCGATGGTTGTCTGTGCAACATACCGAGTTATCCGAACTTGGTCTCGTCGAGACCGACTCTTGGATCCTCTATTGGGATAAAAAGCCACTCGCTTTCCTTTCCCCTCTTCTGACAGTTCCCAAGAGATGATGAAATCCCGACCGATCTGAACACACTAACGATCATTGAGACACCACATTGTGTATACACTATCATGGGCAAGACTTGTCTTAATTGGCAGGCCTTCCCACCACACTCTTATGTTCCCCCTTAAGGAACTGACCCAAATAGTGCTTCTCCAACCAAAAGGATTTTGAGCTGCTGAGCCTTTGGGCACAACATCAGCTGCTCCTAAAAGAAGGAATCATGTATGAAGACCGACCATTCAAAGTCTTACGAGAATTTGTCCAACCTCTTCCCACGTACACGTGAGAGGGCTGTTGTTGTACATGATCCTCCAACCCAACAATGGGAGTTAGGTCGGTGCAAAATACACCGTTCACGTTTCTACCACAAGTACTTGGTCCCATTATAAACAGCAAAGGGCTTTGTGCTGATCTTTACTGGGCGCCAACATTTATGATAAAATCTCCTGATACTTCCACCATTGCCTTTCCTTTTGAGCATCCAAATCAATAACTGTATAGGGAAATACTCTATCTACAGTATTCCCAAATGTTCCTGATGCCAGGCAGCGACATGTTGTCTAGAGATAACCTCTTATTAGGTCCAAGTTACTTGTAAATTCTGATGTATAGTTATTATAATTATTATAATGACAATTGAGGACATTTTCTTAACAATAAATTTTGCCTTCAGATCAGTGTAGCCGAATTATACTTCTGTGTAATCTTGAACGATGTGGAAGACCTGCTATAGAGTAATCTATTTTTGTCATTCACTTGATTACTACCATACTCAAGGGTTATGGAATTATTTGGAAAAGCTTCACGATTCATTGGTAGTTCCACTACAGTATTGCAGTAAAGGTGGGTTTGTTTTGGGGTTCTTGTTCTTATACGACTAGAATGAATTTGTTATTTTTATTTATGGTGGTATTAATACAATTACAGTACTTCTAAATCATCCAGTTTTTATGAATAAGGACGGTTAGTTGTCTTTATGAATAAATTCTAGTGTGAAATTTTTATGAGTTGGATTAAATATAATTGAAGTGTAAGAGCTTTCATGTATATAACTTGCGTCAAAATACAGGTTTTTGAATTAGCATACTGTAAGTAGTTATGGCACTAAGAAGATGATACTGTATCTTATTTTTTCAATATCAAACTTACCCGATGATCATATAGCTACATCCCTGCTGCCCGACAGAAAAAACCTACGGGCGGAATACGCCAGCGATTGCTATACAGGTGGGGGTGTACATCAACAGCGCCATCTGTCAAGTAGGTACTCAAGTACTCGATGTCAACAAGAACCAATTTTCCCTCTGTCGTGCCACAGGCAAGACCTACTAAATACGCCGTCCCTAACTGGATTTGTTTTCACATCGATTTGGTGAAGTACACTATTCCAGTTTTGAGCTTTCGCTATGCAGGGGTTTTATCTTCATTTCAAAACTTGAACTCGTTTTGGATAGATTTAATTATGGTGACGAAGAGAGTATGGACTCTCTTTCACTTTTAAATGGCCGACCCTTCCCTTAGACGGAAGTGTGTTTAGGTTTTTGGTAATTTTGCTTAACAAGTTATAGATCTATTTATTTTATATCTCTCCGCCTTTATAGGCCTCTTCGATTAACTTTCCATTTATTATAAACTTATAAAAATTAATTTTTATGTTTGTTTATTTGCGACCTTTCCTAATAGTAGGCGGTCCTTACTTGGAACCGAAGTTAATTAACATTGAGCCCGTCATATCGTATTTACCTTTTAAGAATTTATACTTTTTTAATTTTAATGTTTTTGAAAGAATTTCTTTGATAGTCTCGTACTGTTTTCAAAGATGAACTAACGTTTAGTTTAGTCTCCGCAGTTGTTGACGTTCAGAACGTTCAACATGCGCTCTATCGTTACGATAGAGAGAGAGTATTTCACGGTTTCACGTTGCAGTAAGAGTAAACCGATTCTAGCGTTTCGTTCATTCTTTCTTAGCTTAAATGGTTTTAATTCTAATAAAGGAACTTTTTATTTGGGAAACCTTTCAGTTTTTTCCTTTAGCAAATAATATGTTTTAACGATATATAATTGGGCTCTTCTCTCAGGTTCTAAGTCAAGAGAGAAGAGAGAGAGAGATAGAGACGGAGGGAGAGAGAGGAGAATAAACGTTTCGTTCAAGCGGGTAACGTTGTTCTCGTTTTTTACTCTTCTCCCTAGTCGCTGTAGGGGAAGAAGGTAAAACGTTTCTAGAGTTTTATTCTTGTTCCCAGGCTTTATGCGGTGAGAGATTTTAAACGTAGTTTATTTGATCTAGTGTTTAGTCTCTTTTCCAGCCACTGAATTCTTTATCTTTAATTATGTTTTTCTGTTGCATTGTAAAACTGTTTTCGCAATTACTACATTTTAATGAAGGATAGGATTGCGTGTTTCAGGTAGAAATCAGTTAGAGTTTCGATTTCAGTGAAATAAGTGCAAACAGAAAATCAAAAGTGATAAAGTGATATGCGCAAAGTGTTACAGTGTTGCGTTCGAGGGTTCGTCTGTTCGTGCCAGTTGTTCACCTAGTCCGATACCTCTTACAAGCTCCCAAGCCCAGGGGAGAAGTAATGTCGAAGGACTTATGGGTTCCACAGGCCTTGATCGACGAACAGACGTTTCCCTCGGTGGTTTCGGGTGTTTCTACACACGTTGCCGACGTGATCGCCCCACCCACACAAAGACGAGAGAGCCCATTTATTCCTCGTCTGCGGAAGAGGTTTCTCGCAGAAACCATGGACCAAATCTTGCAGCTTTTTAAGTGCAAGTCGGTCCCTTCCGCGCAAGTCCAACGGCCTAGGTGTAGCCACTGGGTCAGTTCGGACTCGCTGCAGTCATCCGACGACTGCACACCTCCCAAGAGAGGCAAGGTGGTACCGCAACAGGCAGTAACTCCGTCTGTTGCCGCACCAGCTGTTTTAGACCCTCAGTCACAACGGACAGTAGCTCCGTTTGTTGCCGTCTTTGTAGACCCTAGTGGTCCATGCTGCAGACTATGCAGTCTCAGCTTGCTTCCTTCATGCAGGAGTATCGTGCTGAGAAGGTTGACACTGCACCTGTTTACCTACAACCTGCCACGGTTGTGCGCTCAGCAGATACTGCGGCTGCCTGCTCCCACACTCCACCTGTGAGAGCTCCACCACCGATGCGCAGTCGACCCTGCCAGACGCATGTTCATGCTGCACCCTCCGTTGACATGCATGAGCTACCGCATCAGCAGTGGGAAGGTGCTGTCAAGCTGCCGTGTTTTGACGCAATGCGGCATGCTCCGCAACCCACGGCAGTCCCTCCCACGCACCAGCACTCCGCTTTTGTTGTTGCCAGCTCCCACACTCCGACTGCGGAGAAGGTTGACGATGCACCCGTTGGCCTACAGCCTGCCACGGTTGTGCGCCCAGCATGGCTGCCTGCTCCCACACTCTTGTTGTGAGAGCTCCTCCACCCATGCGCTGTCGACCCTGCCAGACGCATGCTGACTCCCACAGACACACGGAGCACTCCGTTGCCGTGCGTGAGCTACCACAAGCTGCCGTGTTTTGACACGGGGTGTCAGCCTCCGCAACACACTGTGGTTACCGCCACTCGCCCGCAGCAGACTAGTCAGTCAGGAGTTGAGGCTTCCCCACACAGCTTTGGTTGTTGCCAACTCACAGACTGTCAAGCAGTTACATGACGTTGCCTTCTGGTCTGCTACTAATGCACCAGTGCTGTATGTCCTCACGCACCTGTTGTGGTTGACAGTTCAGTTTTTGACAGTTCACAGACTGTCAAGCAGTTACATAACGTTGCCTTCTGGTCTGCTGCTTATGCACCAGTGAAACCCTCACTGAGATAACCTAGCTTTTCTCGGACATGGTTCCGGTAGATGAGAAAGTGCTATTCTCCCTCCTTCTAATATTCCCTTGAGGACTCTGTCATTTGGAGAGGAGCCTTAAGCTGCTTAGCCTCCTATGTACTTTAATTAAAGCATAACATGCTTCCAGGGATGGTAAATGGTTCCGCTTCAGTCGCTAACCCCGTCTGTTGCCACACCTGCTCCCATAGACCTTGGGCTTTGTTGCAAGACATGCAGTCCAAGCTTAGTCCTTGTTAGAGGATTTTTTACGGAGAAGAACCTTCTAGCCAACAACCTTCCTACCGGTTGGTTGTACGCCCTGTTGACGCTGAGGTATCCTACTCACGTCCGCCAGTTGAGATGGTTCCTCCACCGGTGCGACCCAGTGTGGGTTGCCAGTCGCACGTTGACGTTAAGCGACTCTCGGAGGTGGTTGTGAACGTTCAGTGTGTCACTAGAAAGACGTTCAACAACCAGCAGAGGTGACTTGTTGTGACGCAGTGCGGCAACCTCAGCAACCCGATAGGGGTTGTCTGCACAACCCAGACAGTCTAGACAGTTTCGGGTTGTCGCTGTACTTCCTCGCGTCCCCATGGTTGACAGTTCACAGACTGTGCAGCAGTACCGTGATCTTGTGTCCGGCTCCGTCACGCATCCACCAGTGCGACCGGATTCAGCGAGTCAGACGTTGCCCACTCCGTTGCCGTTTCCTCATCAGTTTCGGATGAGGAACCCTCTGATGAGGACATGGCTGAACAAGACGATCAACCCCCAGCCCTGCTATCCATCCAGAAGATGCTGAAGAAGGAACACGGCCCTGTCAGGCTGTGGATGAGTCTGGTTAGGACACTGTCATCCGTGGTTCAATTGGTGTCACTTGGAAGACTACACCTCCGTCCTCTTCGTTGTCATCTAGCTCTTCACTGGAAAAGGACAAGACGCTAGAAGCGGTCTCGATCCCGGTTTCCGGAAGATAAGTCTGGTCTGACTTGATGAAAGGACTTTATCAACCTTTGAAAGGGTCTTCCCCTGACTGTTCAGACTCCCAACCACGTTCTCTTCTCAGACGCATCGGACGTAGGCTGGGGTGCGACCTTAGGCGGTAGGGAATGCTCGGGATTATGGAACTCGAGTCAAAGGACAATGCATTTCAACTGCAAGAAGCTTCTGGCAGTACGTCTGACCTGGAAAAGCTTCAGGTCTCTCCTTCAAGGCAAAGTAGTGGAGGTGAACACGGTCAACTCCCTGCTTTGATGTACATCTCCTAGCAAGGAGGGACCTACTCTCTGACATGGTACGAGTTCGCAAGTGACCTCCTCTCCTGTTCAACAGGTCTAGACTTTTCACTAGTAACGAGTTTCATCCAAGGCAACTTGAATGTCTTAGCAGATTGTCTCAGTAGGAAGGGACAATAATTCCAACATATTGGACCCCCCACAAGGATGTATGCAAGAGACTTTGGGTCACCTGGGGCCAGCCAACCATAGATCTCTTCGCAACCTCGATGTCCAAGAGGCTCTCAATACTTTGCTCACCTATCCCGGACCCAGCAGTAGTTCTTATAGATGCCTTTCTACTAGATTGCTCTCATCTAGATCTATATGCATTCCCTCCGTTCTAGATTGTCAACAAGGTACTGCAGAAGTTCGCCTCTCACGAAGGGACAAGTTGACGCTAGTTGCTTCCCTCTGGCCCGCGAGAGAATAACTTACCGAGGTACTTCGATGGCTAGTAGACGTTCCCAGAACTCTTCCCCTAAGGGTGGACCTGCTACGTCTGCCACGCGTAAAGAAGGTACTCCAAGGCCTCCACGCTCTTCGTCTCACTGCCTTCAGAGTATCGAAAGACTCTCGAGAACTAGAGGTTTTTCGAAGGAGGCAACCAGAGCGATTGCTAGAGCAAGGAGAACATCCACCCTTAGAGTGTACCAATCGAAGCGGGAAATCTTCCGAACTGGTGCAAGTCAGTATCCGTATCCTCGACCAGTACCTCTGTAACTCAAATAGCTGACTTCCTCTTATATCTGAGGAAAGAGCGATCTCTTTCAGCTCCCACTATCAAGGATTACAGAAGCATGTTGGCATCAGTCTTCCGTCACCGAGGCTTAGATCTTTCCAACAATAAAGATCTACAGGACCTCCTTAAGTCTTTTGAGACCACGAAGGAGCGTCGTTTGGTTACACCTGGTTGGAATTTAGACGTGGTTCTAAGATTCCTTATGTCAGACAGGTTCGAACCACTTCAATCAGCCTCCCTGAAAGATCTCACCTTTAAGACTCTTTTCCTGATATGCTTAACCACAGCTAAAAGAGTCAGTGAGATTCATGCCTTCAGCAAGAACATCGGATTCTCATCCGAAACGGCTACATGTTCTACATCTTGGTTTTCTAGCCAAACACGAGCTGCCTTCTCGGCCTTGACCAATATCGTTCGATATTCCAAACTTATCGTATGGTTGGAAATGAACTAGAAAGAGTATTATGTCCTGTAAGAGCTCTTAAGTTCTATTTTAAAACCTTTACGAGGCCCGTCTGAAGCTTTATGGTGTTCAGTTAAGAATCCATCTTTGCCTATGTCAGAGAATTCTTTATCCTATTTTTATCAGACTGTTAATACGAGAAGCTCATTCCCTTCTGAATGAGGAAGACCAAGCTTGGCTGAAGGTAAGGACACACGAAGTTAGAGCTGTCACAACTTCCGTGGCCTTTAAACAAAATAGATCTCTGCAAAATATATTCGACGCAACCTATTGGAAAAGCAAATCAGTGTTCGCGTCTTTTATCTTAAGAATGTCCAGTCTCTTTACGAGAACTGCTACACTCTGGGACCATTCGTAGCAACGAGTGCAGTAGTGGTGGGGGCTCCACCACTACAATTCCCTAATTCCAGAACCTTTTTAATCTTTCTCTTGAAATATTTTTGGGTTGTCCGGAAGGCTAAGAAGCCTTTCGCATCCTACTTGATTTGGCGGGTGGTCAAAATCATTTCTTGAGAAGCGCCTAGATTAGAGGTTTTGATGAGGACCTTTAGTATGGGTTGCAACCCTTCATACTTCAGCTCCTAGGAGTCGCTCAGCATCCTATGAGGATTGCGAGGCTCAGTAAGGAAGACGTACTTAAAAAGGCAGAGTAATTGTTCAAGTCGTCTTCCTTACCAGGTACTTATTTATTTTATGCTTGTTATTTTGAATAACTGCTAAAATGAAATACGGAATACTTAGCTCATAATGTCAACTTGTAATGCTGGTCTCTACCCACCCCCCTGGGTGTGAATCAGCTATATGATCATCGGGTAAGTTTGATATTGAAAAATGTTATTTTCCTTAGTAAAATGAATTTTTGAATATACTTACCCGATGATCATAAATTAAAGGACCCACCCTTCCTCCCCAATAGAGAACCAGTGGGACAGAGGAGAAAATTGGTTCTTGTTGATGTCGAGTACTTGAGTACCTACTTGACAGATGGCGCTGTTGATGTACACCCCCACCTGTATAGCGATCGCTGGCGTATTCCGCCCGTAGGTTTTTTCTGTCGGGCAGCAGGGATGCAGCTATATGATCATCGGGTAAGTATATTCAAAAATTTATTTTACTAAGGAAAATAACATTTCTGTTCTGGTTAGGCCATATGATAATTTCTTCACAGAAACAGGGACCTTGATGTACATCTGTCACTACACAATTTGTTTTATGAATTTATTTTGGTATTTTTAAGCCTCCCAAGTGTTTTGTCTCGTCCACTACCCAAGAATTGCCAAGTGCCCAACAATTCCTTCAAGTCCAGAGAGTGTAAACTCCTGTTCCCCATCTTTGTCACAAGACTTCTTTTCAAATATTCTGCATAAAGGGGATAATTATAAAAAACTCAAAATAGGTGCACCTTCTGAGTCTACATTTTATCAGGTACTGTTGCTTTATTAGATATTTAATACACTATGAGTTACTCATGTAAAGTCATAAATTCATTTTTATTGCTTAAGAATTTAAAAAAGAAAGTGTTCATAATTCATTTTATCCTTATAGATATCTCACCTCCCAGATAAATAAACCGACTGCTGAGAATGATGGTACAAAGCATGATCATGAAGTCACATGTACAGTTATACAAATTGTTATGCGTGCAACTCAGCTGTCCCCAGAAAATAATTGTCTGCAAGTGCAGACTGGAGAATCTAATAATATTGCACACATTTTGAGCAGCTTTCAGGATGTTCTAGTCTCCACCTCCAAGTCCAATAACTTGCTGAAAGGTATTCCTTCTACCGGAAATGTCACCGCTTATTCGTAAGTCACCTTCAAAGTTTCTTGAAAGAATTTTCAAAGGATGGTCAGATGTTACAAGAAATATTTTATACACTTGGTTAGACTCAAATTGTATAAATGCTGTGATTATCATTTTAGAACATTTAGATATAATTGTAATATAAATTTTTAATTTTCCATCACTAACCACTGGTAGTATGAATGTTTTCTTCCAGTACTGTACCAAAGAAAATTTGCAAGAAACTATCTGTATAAGGAATTTTTGTGATGAGCTTTCTTCATTTTAAGAATATTAATTTTACATGATAAAAGAAGTTTCAAAATAATTCTACTTTACAAGTTTCTTTTTATTTTGTAATGTTAATTTAATTTGGCAAGCTTTTTATACATAAATTATAATAAATTTTTCATAGAAACATGTTGATTTCTATCAGTTATAGTCATTGAAGAGTAGAATTTATCACCTTGTTCATGATCTTTCGTGCCAGGAGAGTATTACTGTAGTTGTTCCTGTACAAATACAAACCATCGTCTTTTTAAATAGGAGTAAGTTGTCTCTGCTGACCCGTCTGAGAGAAAAACAGAGCATCCTGTGTAGAAGAGCAGTGGGTGTGAGTGAGAAGGGGGGATTAAGCTGGTCTCCTGCTTAGCCCAAACCACCATTCTACCGTAGTCCCAGCTGTGGCCTTAACTGGTCGAGCCACTTTCAGCAACCCGAGCTGACCATAGCGCTATGTTCTTCTGTGCTTTCTGTTTGTGGGTTTGTCTTTGTCCTGTTCTTCAAGTTTCTTCATGGAGCCGTCTCGCAAGAAGCAAAAGTGTTGTGGTCGTAACGACCAAAATTGAGGCCTTTTTATGAGTCGCTACGAGGTTGACCCCCACTTAACCTGCGCTCCTTGCAGGTCAAGCTACAGCAGAAGGAGGGAGAATAAGTTGTAAATGGATTGCTTGCCTTCCAAGACTGCAGCAAAGGTTGCTAACACCATTCCTTCTTCAGACTCGGGATCCATTTGTGTTGCTGCTACTAGTTCATGTTGAGAGTGCAGGTTTGGCTGTTAGTCCCTATGCACCAACACATGACATCCAAGATGAGGTATCCTGAGGGTCCCTATCAGTGGAGACCCCTCCTTTTCTTCCCAGGTATGCCCTTCAACGTGAGTGGAGGCCCTCCAGTTGATCTGGTCGTCCTTCAGTCTTTCGAGTCTTTCTTGGACCTCATCAGAACAGGCATTTTGGAAGGGAAGACGCTACCATGGGAACAACCCACCTTCCAGAGTGTGGAATTCAGGACCAGGCCTCCTAAGAAAGATGGAAAGGATGAAGGTGGTTCTCCAGGGAAGAGAAGGATTTCAGAGTATGTCTGTACTCCGGGTCGTTTCCTGCTATGGGGGAGTAAGACGACTACGACCCCAACATTTCAGGCAGTGCTGATTGGCGCCCAAGCTCCTCCTGCATTCTCTTAAGAACATAGAAACCAGAAGGAAGAAGTGACAGATCCCCTCCTTGCCGAAACCTGGATCACCTTGTGGTCAGAATCCTGCCTTCCCCCACACACCTCCAGGGTCAGAGTAGCGCAACAACTTAAGCATCCCCTACGTTCACCTAAGAAGAAGACTGACAGGGATACTGGGGGAAAAGAAAGGACCTGTCACCACTCCATGTGCAGATGTGTGTACATGCAGATTTTATCCTCATTAGAAGATGAGACTGATAGTAGCTCCCATCACTCATCTCCCACTCCTAGTAGGAAGGATCGAACGTCAGGTAGACATCCTAGTTGTAGGGATAAGGACGAGAGGGAGCCCGGTTTCAGCATGAGGACATGAGATAAGGCACCCCCGCGCAAGTAGGAGAGACATAACGAGGAAGGCCCCAATTCCTCATCCAGGGATTGTTCCAAGTGAGATCATCGCTGAGGTGCAGATAGACGCTCTTCCCCCAGGTTCCGCCAAAGCAGTCGAGGTCATCGAAGGTCGGCTTTATCTTTACGGTTGACCATGGAAAAATTATGCATCACCAATGAATCAGGAACGTGAGACTTATATAACTTCAACAGGTCCATGTCCTCAGAGAGGAAGAGCAGCGAGAAGTTGAGCGGCGCATACGCCAGCAGAAGGTGGATCACCTCTCTCTCTTTGGATCATACTCATCAAGGATCATGGAGGAAGCACTCTTTATTGCCCCCTTACTTTGAGAGGAGAGACAGAAATTGCAGGCTCAGGCAGTCCTCCTCCTCCGGGATCATCTCCAAAGAGGATGTATCCCAGGAGCTAGAACCCTTTAAATTGGGCACCTTCTCTACGGAGTTAGAAGGAATGGAAACAGTCTGCATACCGGAGGGTAATCACGGACATCCAGGAGCTCAGTAAGTTGGGTGAACCCTCCCAAACGACAATGGAGCAGGCAATTACAACGGAGTGTGGTGCGTAAGGGCAAGATGGCGAACACTCTTCCCCTCTTGGACAACACTGCTATGGCACTGGAGTTGGACAAGACAGTTGCTAGTTCATCAATCTCCTTGAAGGCAAACAAATTATCTCAACTCCTTCCCACAACCAGAGCACAGTGGTGGAAGTTTTACCTCATTGTGGCGGTAACTCCCTTTCTCCCTATGGAGGGAAATATATCAATCCTGAGCCCAGCTTTGACAGGGGAGAGACTCGAGTATAAGTCTACCGTTTTCTCGGTAGCTGAGATGATGGCCATAGAAACAGCAGCATCTACCACAATCCGCTTCACATTTTAGCTCAATCACTAGTCCAATGTGGTCTCACTCTTTGCTATGAAGAAAAACTAGAACAAACCCCAGATCCACAGGAAGTATACTGACCTCATCCTTTAATTCAGAATGAAATTTACAGTTTTAAATATTTAACTTAGCCGGTGAATATATAATAGCTGCAACTCTGCGGCTCGACAGAAAACATACTAAAAAACTTGCGAGCGATCGCTATGAAGGTTGCGGGTGTGCCCACCAGCGCCAACTGTCGGCCAGATACCACTCTTGTATGTAAACAAAACCTTCAATTCTTCTCTGTCGACGTTGACGACAAGACGTATCAATACTCGCTGTAGAACCTGGAGTTTTCTCAACGTATTTGGTGAAGTACTTCATTTTGGTTTGAGCTTTCGCAGTGCAGGTGTTTTATCTTCATCTTAAATCTTGAACTCGTTTTTGGATAGATTTAATTTTTGATCACAAAGAGAGTATGGACTTTCTTTGACTTTTAAATGGCCGACCCTTCCCTTAGACGGAAGTGTGTTTAGGCTTTTAGCAATTATCTTATCACGTTATAAATTAATTATAGATTTTCCTCTATATATTTTATATCTCACCGCCTTTATTAGGCCTCTTCGATTAACTTTCCATTTATAATAAACATAAAAATAAATTTTAATGATTTGTTTATATGCGACCTTTCCTGAGAGTAGGCGGTCCTAACTTGGAAACCGAAGTTAAACAACGTTGAGCCCTTTCAATCGTAAATAGCTTTCAAAGAGCTAATGATTTAAAACTTTTTAAATGAATATTTTTTAATAGATATTTTATGAAAGATTTTCTTTGAATAGTCTTCGTACTGTTTCAAAGATGAACTAACGTTTAGTTTATTTATGCTACGCAGTTTGCGCTCTATCGTTACGATAGAGAGAGAGAGTATCACGGTTTCACTTTGCAGAAAGAGTAAATCGATTCTGACGTTTTGTTCATTCTTCTTTCAAAGCTTAAATGTTTTAAATTCTATTTTAAAGGAACTTTTTAATTGAAAAACCTTTCAGTTTTTTCCTTTGGTCAAATAACATGTTTTTTTGACGAAACGTTAGTGGGCTCTTCTCTTAGGTGCGAAATCAAGAGAGAGAGAGAGAGAGAGAGATAGAGACGGAGGGAGAGAGAGGAGAGAAAACGTTCCGTTCAAGCGGGTAACGTTGTTCTCGAGTTACTCTCGTCCCTAGTCTCTGTACGGGGAGAAAGGATAAAACGTTTTTAGTTTTTTATTCTCGTCCCCAGGCAATGTACGGTGAGAGATTGAAAACGTAGTTTTGAATGAACTAGTGTTTAGTCTCTTCCCCAGCCACTGAATTTTTTATCTTAAAATTGTTTACTGTTTTTTGCTGGTATTAATGTGCTTGCATTATACGACTGATTTCGCAATTACTACCTTTTGATGAGGGTAGATTTGCGTGCTTCAGGTAGAAATCAGTAAAAGTTTCGATTTCAGTGAAATAAGTGCAAAACAGAAAATCGTAGTGATAAAGTGATATTGCGCAAAGTGTTATCAGTGTTGCGACCGAGGGTTCGTCTGTTCGTGCCTGTCGTTCGCCTAGTCCGGGACCTCTTGCAAGCTCCCAAGCCCAGGGGAGAAGTAATGCCGTACGACTTATGGGTTCGAGAGGCCTTGATCAGCGAACAGACGTTCCCTCTATGGTATCGGGTGTATCTTACCAAGATCACCCCTACCATAAGGCGAGAGAGACGATTTTCTCCTCGTCATCCGAAGGCTTTTCGCATAAGAAACCTGAAACAAGGTTTCGAGGCCCTTAAGCGAAAGTCAGTCCTTTCAGGACAGGTCCAGCGTCCTGGTTGTAGCCATTAGGACAGCTCTGACCCTATGCAGTCATCGGAAGACTGCTCGCCGCCTAACAAAAGCGTAACACAGACTCCGAGAGTTTTTTTTTTTTTTGTTGGCAAGGTTTTGCGGTCACAGACGTTACCCTCGTCTCTTACCGCAACCATTTCCGTTGATCCTAAATGGGTTGTACGGCAAGACTTGCAGAATAAGCTTGCCTCCCTTATGGAAGACTATTCTGCCGATAAGTCCGTTGAGCCTAGCCGTTTATCTCATCGAGATCCTGGCTTTCAGCCACCCTAACGTTCCTTTGTGCGTCCTGTTGACGTTGGCGTAGCTAAGTCACGTCAGTCAGGTTGTTTTGAACCACACTCGATGCGGTCTCGTGTGGATTTTCAGCCACATTTGGACGTTAGGCCACTTGCTGATGCTCCTGTTGACGTTCAGGACGTTCGCTAACAATCGGAGTTGACTTGTTTTGACGCTGAGCGTCAACCTCCGCATTCTAGAGTTGTTTTGACTGCTCAGTCTAGGCGGTCAAAGCAGTCTCGAGTGGACGCTGTGCGTCCTCACGCACCTGTTGTTGTTGACAGTTCACAGACTGTCAAGCAGTTACATGACGTTGCGTCCTGGTCCGCTACTAATGCACCAGTGCGTGTGGACTCTGCTTGTAAAGCATTGCCACCACGGTAGGTCTCTCCCTTGCTTGAGACTCAGCTATTATCGGACAAGGTTCCTTCAGATGAGGAAGTTGCTGTTCCCCCTCCTACTGATATTCCCTTGAGGACTCTGTCAGACGGAGAGGAGCCTAAAGCTGCTTAGCCCTCTATGGACTTTAAATAAATCATGCTGATTTTTAAGGATCTTTGTCCTGATCTTTTTGTAACTGCTGCTCCTCGTTCGCCTAAACGTCAGTGCTTACACTAGGCCTAGCTACTTCGAAGCCGTTGTTTTCTAAGCTAGTGCTCTCTCGCTCTCCTAGAGAGCTTTACGTTTGCTAGGCGACTGGTTTATCACCAGGAGGAGTTTGGGGGATACAGCCTTTGCTTTCCCTTCTTTTAAACTGGCTTATAGAGCGAGAGTCTGATATGACACGAGAGAAGTTCTCGGCTTGGGAGTTCCTGCCTCTGCCCAGATAGACTTCTCAAACCTCATAGACTCTCCCTGGCGCCTGGCCATGAGATGCTCCAAGATTTTACAGGTCAACTGCACAGCGGTTTTCGAGCCTTTGAAGTTTTGCTGTACAATTATGTCATGCATAAACAAGGCTTTCAGGGATGGCTCCAATGATCTGACAGCCACGTTCTCTGCAGGAACAAGTCCCTCAGGGATGGCTCCATGATTTGGCAGCCATGTTCACTGCAGGAGTACGTAAGAGGCAAGTGCGCTCAATGTGTTCATTGTCAAGACAAACTTCACGATGAAGTCTACCAGGCTGTCTTGACAGCATTTATGGAAGGCGACTGGATGGTCTCTCTCGACCTTCAGGAGGCATACTTCCACATTCCTATACACCCGGATTCCCAACAGTAGTGGGTGAGCGTTTCTGAGGTTTGTTTACAGGAATGTGGGGTACCAGTTTTGAGCTATCGGGGATCCGAGCCTCCCTGTACTTGGACGACTGGCTTCTCAGAGCATCGTCCAGCCTTCGCTGTCTGCAGGATCTACATTGGACGTTGAGTCTGGCCAGGGAGTTGGGACTTGTGGTCAACCTAAAAGTCCCAACTGATCCCATCCCAGATTATTCTATTTTTGGGGATGGAGATTCGCAGTCAAGCCCTGCTCGAAGTCCAACTAATGCTGAAAAGAAAACGTTTTTTCAGTCAGGAGTTGGAACAGTCTCGTAGGGACTCTCTCATCCCTGGAGCAGTTTGTCTCACTAGGGAGACTACCCCTTCTGCCTCTCCGGTTCCATCTAGCCTCTCACTGGAACTAGGACAAGACATTAGAGACGGTATCATTCCCAGTCTCCGAACCAATAAATGCATGCCTGAAATGGTGGGACAGCAATATCAGTCTGAGAGAGGGTCTATCCCTAGCAGTCAAGAACCCAAACCACGTGTTGTCCTCAGATGCGTCGGGTTTGGGTTGGGTGCGACCCTGGACGGTCGGGAATGCTCGGGTCTGTGGACCTCAAGTCAGAAGAGCATGCACATCAACGGCAAGGAGCTATTAGCAGTCCACTTGGCCTTGATGATATTAGGAAGCGTCTTCGAAACTAAGTGGTAGAGGTCAACTCAGACAACACCACAACTTTGGCGTACATCTCCAAGCAAGGAGGCACACACTCCTTCACGCTGCTCGAGATCGCAAGGGACCTTCTCTTATGGTCTAGAATTCGAGGCATCCCCCTGTTGACGAGATTCATCCAGGGGGACTTGAACGTCTTGGCAGACTGTCTCAGTCGGAGGGGTCAGGTGATACCCACGGAATGGACCCTCCACAAGGACGTGGGCAAGAGTCTTTGGGCTTCTTGGGGTCAACCAACCATAGACCTCTTTGCCTCCTCGTTGACCAAAAGGTTACCAATCTTTTGCTCTCCAGTCCTAGATACAGAAGCAATCTACATAGACGCGTTTCTACTGGATTGGTCTTTTATGGACTTATATGCATTCCCACCATTCAAGATAGTCAACAAGGTACTGCAGAAGTTCGCCTCTCACGGAGGGACAAGGTTGACGTTGGTTGCTACCCTCTGGCCCGCGAGAGAGTGGTTCACCGAGGTACTTCAATGGCTGGTAGACTTTCCTAGAAGTCTTCCTCTAAGGGTAGATCTGTTACGTCAGCCCCACGTAAAGAATGTCCATCAAAGCCTCCCCGCTCTTCGTCTGACTTCCTTCACACTATCGAAAGACTCTCAAGAGCTAGAGGTTTTTCGAAGGAGGCAGTCAGTGCGATTGCAAGAGCTAGGAGAGCTTCTACCATTAGAGTATACCAGTCGAAGTGGGAAGTCTTTCGAGACTGGTGCAAGTCAGCATCTGTGTCCTCGTCCAGTACCTCTGTAGCCCAAATCGCAGATTTTCTTTTACATCTGAGAAAGGTTCGCTCCCTTTTCAGCTCCCACGATTAAGGGCTACAGGAGCATGTTGGCTTCGGTCTTTCGACATAGAGGCTTAGATCTTTCCAACAATAAAGATCTCCAAGATCTCCTTAAGTCTTTCGAGACCTCTAAGGAACGTCGTTTGGCAACTCCTGGATGGAACTTAGACGTGGTCCTAAGGTTCCTCATGTCAGACAGGTTTGAGCCATTACATTCAGCCTCCCTGAAGGATCTCACCCTCAAGACACTTTTCCTAGTGTGCTTGGCTTCGGCTAAAAGGGTCAGTGAACTTCATGCCTTCAGTAAGAACATCGGCTTTTTTACAGAAAAAAGCCACTTGTTCACTTCAACTTGGTTTCCTGGCCAAAAATGAACTGCCTTCTCGTCCTTGGCCTAAATCTTTTGATATTCCTTGCTTATCAGAGATCGTAGGCAACGAACTGGAAAGAGTATTATGTCCTGTTAGAGCTCTTAAGTTCGATTTAGCTCGTACTAAGTCATTACGAGGGAAATCTGAGGCATTATGGTGCTCAGTTAAGAAACCTTCATTGCCTATGTCAAAGAATTCTTTGTCATATTTATCAGATTTTTTTAATACGAGAAGCTCATTCTCACTTGAATGAGAAAGACCGATGTTTGCTTAAGGTTAAGACGCACGAAGTTAGAGATATAGCAACCTCCGTGGCCTTCAAGCAAAATAAATCTCTGCAAAGTATTATGGACGCGACTTTTTGGAGAAACAAGTCAGTGTTCGTGTCATTTTACTTAAAAGATGTCCAGACTCTTTACGAGGACTGCTACACACTGGGTCCATTCGTTGCAGCGAGTGCAGTAGTGGGTGAGGGTTCTACCACTACACTTCCCTAATTCCAATACCCTTTTAATCTGTCTCTTGAAATGTTTTTAATATTGTTTTATGGGTTGTTCGGAAGGCTAAGAAGCCTTTCGCATCCTGATTGATTTGGCGGGTGGTCAAAGTCATTTCTTGAGAGCGCCCAGATTAGGGGTTTGATGAGGTCCTGTTGTATGGGTTGCAGCCCTTGATGCTTCAGCTCCTGGGAGTCTGTCAGCATCCTAAGAGGATCGCTGGGCTTCGTGAGGAAGACAGACTTACAAGGCAGAGTAATCGTCTAAGTCAACTTCCTCACCAGGTACCTATTTATTTTGGTTTTGTTATATTGATAACTGCCAAAATGAAAAAACTCTTAGCTTATACGCTGTAAACATAATTAACTCTGGTCTCTACCCACCTCCTTGGGTGTGAATCAGCTATTATATATTCACCGGCTAAGTTAAATATTTAAAAATGATATTTTAATTATAAAATAAATTTTTGAATATACTTACCCGGTGAATATATAAATTAAATGACCCTCCCTTCCTCCCCAATAGAGACACAGCGGGACGAGAAGAATTGAAGGTTTTGTTTACATACAAGAGTGGTATCTGGCCGACAGTTGGCGCTGGTGGGCACACCCGCAACCTTCATAGCGATCGCTCGCGAGTTTTTTAGTATGTTTTCTGTCGAGCCGCAGAGTTGCAGCTATTATATATTCACCGGGTAAGTATATTCAAAAATTTATTTTATAATTAAAATATCATATTTCAAGACACATTATGATTAATTATTTTCACGTCTGTTTTCTTTCAAGCTTCTAACAAATTGATCCTAAATAATTTTGAGAACTATGTTGACATTAGTTATGAGTCATAAATATGCCATTGTTTAAAATAGTCAATACTTTTAACATCCCATACAATAATGGCTGTTCAGACTTTATGCTATCTTTATGCTTAATTTTTAAACCTTGTGCTTTTAAGTTAAATATTGTTGTAAAGTTTTTTGCAGGCACCATAGAAATGGAAATCCAAGTAGGCTTCACCTTTCTTGGTTCAGTGATAAAATATAACAATGCAAAAGTATTGCTAACAGAATTGCACACCTGTTTAAACACACATGATCTAATTCTGTGCATAGAAAAAAAATCATACATTTGAGCATTTTCTATCAAGTGCTTTTATTTCAACTTGATGGTATATCAAGCATAAAATCTAAATATTCAGAGTACATGATTTATTTATAATTGGACACAGGTCTCTTAAAATTTTTGAGCTTATTCTAAGTTTATTTTTAAGTGCTGATGGAAAAGATATTAATGTTAGAAGTTCGTGCAATTAAACTAATAGTCAGTCTTTGTTTATGGTGTGTCGAATAAACCTGCTCAAAACAAGCCTGCTTTTAAAACAAAAAGTGATATTGAACTATGTAACTTAAATACTGGCATAGGTTTTTCATCATTGAAGAGAGGATGAATTATGTAAAGATAAGATACAGTACATTATTACAAGTATAGTCTTAAGGGATTTTGGTTCCATCAGGATTAATTGTGTAAAAAAAAAAAAAAATATGAGCATACAACATCAACTTGTAAAGTTTTGATTATGTTTTACTTTATCTTGAGTTAAATATATCTTTTTTTTTATTTATAATGCTACGGATTGTTCTCCATTTTCCATTGGCTATCAGATTGAATTTAATCCAAATTTTGATTGAACCAGTGCTTCACCTGACTTATTCTATGTATTTGGAACCTTTCTTTGAAATATTGTGAGAGATTTCTCAGGGACAAATTACAATAACAGACAAACTACACACTGCAATAACATGTAAAAATAGAAAGTGTTAGTTCTTTAGCTATTGCATGAGCTAAGTTTATGCAAAGGATAAAATAAAACTAGTGATGTTTTGTCACTACATATAATGTTCAAGGCCTTAAAATGCTACAATCTTATGCATTTAATGAATCCAAACCAATCTTACTTTCATTTTACCAGTAAAATATCTGCTAAAAAGGAGGATAACTTACCAGTTATATTTTGTCTGGTGCACCATTCCAACATGGCTAGGTGTATACTTTTTTAGTCTACCAAAATATTTCTATGTTGTCAAGCAAACCTATCAGAATCCATGGGATGGAGAGGATGAATAAGCTATTAAATGAAACTAATTGTTTGAGATTATGCTACACAAACTTTGTTTGTCAAAACTTTAGTCTTATTAGCTACAAACAACTAATCTTAGTTTAGCAGTCACACCAACAATGATATAAGGATATATATTTAATAACTGATAGTACTTTGCAAGCCATTGTTGCAAGTCATAAAATAATGTCCAAAGAACTCTATGTAATGTCACTCAGATAGGTGACATTTGACTAACACACTTAGTAGGTTGGCCAGGGCACCAGTCGCAGGTTGAGATACTACTACTAGAGAGTTATTGGGTCCTTTGACGGGCCAGACAGTACTTCATTGGATCCCTCACTCTGGTTACGGCTCATTTTGTCTTTGTCTACACTTACATCGAATAGTCTGGCCTATTCTTTCCATATTCGCCTCTGTCCTCATACACCTGACAGAACTGAGATTACCAAACAACTGTTCTTTACTCGAGGTGTTGACTACTGCAATATAATTGTTCAGTGGCTACTTTATTCTTGGTAAGGATAGAAGAGACTCTTTGGCTATGGTAAGCAGTTCTTCTAGGAGAAGGGCACTCCAAAATCAAACTATTGTTCTCTAATCTTGAGTAGTGCCATAGCCTCTGTAGCATGGCCTTCCACTGTCTTGGAATAGATACTCTTGCTTTAGGGCACACTTGGGGATGCTGTTCTATTTTATTTATCTTTCTCTTATTTTTTTTTCGTTTTCATAGTTTATATTTGAAAAATCTGAATTAATGTTGTTACCATTCTTGAAATATTTTGTTTTGATTGTTTATTACTTCTCTGGTAGTTTAGTCATTTCCTTGTTTCCTTTCCTCACTGGGATCTATTTCCCTGTTTGAGCCTGTGGGCTTATAGCATCTTGCTTTTCCAACTAGGGTTATAGCTTAGCTTGTAATATTAATAATAATAAATGAGGTAGCAAGAGTACAGTATAATAATTTTGAGACTTCCAAGGTAAGACCCCATGAACCCTACTTACTTTTGAGACTGGTGTGTAAACTTAGTTCCTTAGGCTCCCAGAAGCAGCCCTATTGGCCTAATATCTTGAAGAGCTAATGGATTTGCTTTACCTTAGATATTTTCCTGGATAACTTCTTGGAATTTATGAGCTTTGAGAGGTAACTAAATCAAAGTTTAATTCCGAGGAATAAGGAAGTGAATATGGAAATATCTACCCTCTCTTCATGATGAAAATTTTTAAGTCTCCTTTTTTTACTTTGTCTGTATACATTGATTCCTCCTTTCTCCCTAAACTGCCATCAGGTTTTATTTTTCATTTAATTCTATTTTCCATGATTTCATTTTTCATTTTTTTACCTATTGTAATTCAGCTATTCCAGTATTTACCACTGCATATTCAATCCCAGTTTTCCAGCCCTGTGCGTTCAAAGTGCCTGTGCCTTCACCAAATTCAAATCCCTAACCTAACCTTATCCAACAGCATGATTGATGAGTGTGAACAATAGCGACTCTTCATCAAATTTACCTTAAAATCTTAAATATTTACTAAATTTCTTGTAAACCTATTGTCATTACGAAAAATGCCAAACATATCCGTGATGAGGATAACTTTATCTGTGCAGGTACTATACTAATGTCACAAACACTGAATTGCTGATATAGAAACTCAACAGATTTTAAATTCAAATGCTGTACAGTAGTAGATAATATTTTGCCAAGTGGTTGAAATATGAGAACCATGGTTGCTAGATATAGTTATACTGACAATTGTGTGAGGAAATTTAATCTGAAAGGCTCTTGTAAAGTATAATCTATAGGAGACACAATGAAATGAAGTTAATTTTATTTGAATTAATGTCATGCCTTTTTTTTTTTTTTCAAATATGAGCCCCCACAATTTCTTGGTTATAACATTTCCTAAAATAATTTTCATTAAAAAATTTTGATATTTGTATTGCCTTTTTACACTATCTCCTGCAATATTTCATGGATTTTCATAACCTTTTAATGAATTTACCATCTAGAATATTATTTCAAGTGACATAGAACTGTGGAAATATTTTGCTCAGGGTTAAAGTTGATGTTCCTATGTTTATTCTTGTGTGCTGTAATCATCATCACCATCTCCTCCTACGCTAATTGACGCAAAGGGCCTCGGTTAGATTTCGTCAGCTGTCTCTATCTTGTGCTTTTAATTCAATACTTCTCCATTCATCATTTACTTCACACTTCATAGTCCTCAGCCATGTAGACTTGGGCCTTCCAACTCTTCTAGTGCCCTGTACAGCCTTTGCACAGTCCAATTAAACGTTTGATGAACTAATCCCTCTTGGGAAGTGTGAAGAGCATGCCCAAACCTTCTCCATCTACCCCACACCATGATCTCATCCACATATGGCACTCGAGTAATCTCTATTATAGTTTCGTTTCTAATCTTGCTCTACCATTAACTCCCAATATTCTTCTGAGGGTTTTATTCTCAAATCTAGCTAATCTGTTGGATATTGTTTCATTGTCATACCAGGACTCATGTCCAAACAGTAACACAGATCTCACTAAACTGATATATAGCCTGATTTTTATATGTAGTTTCATTTTATTTGATTTTCAAATTTTACTTATCCTAGCCATTGCCTGATTTGCTTTTATCAATCTTTCACTAAACACCAATTCTAATGACCCTGTATTAGAGATCATAATTTCTAAATACTTAAATGATTCTACCTCATTAATGCTTTCTCCTTCCAATGATATTTCATCTTCCATTGCTTATTCCATTCCCATCATCGCTGTTATATTTCATCTTCCATTGCATATTCCATTCCCATCATCTCTGTCCTTCTTCTATCTTGAGCCCAACCTCATGTGATATTCTATGCATTTTGGTAAGCAAGCTTTGCAAATCTTGTGGTGATCATCAATAGCATACTCCAGGTAAGCTATTTATTATTATTTCTATTATTATTATTATTATTATTATTATTATTATTATTATTATTATTATTGTTGTTGTTGTTGTTGTTGTTGTTAGCTAAGCTACAACCCAAGTTGGAAAAACAAGATGCTATAAATTGAAGGGCTTCAACAGGAAAAAATAGCCCAGTGATTTTGGAAAGGAAATAAGAAAAATAAACTATATGAGAAATAATTAACAATTAATAAAATATTTTAAGAAACTAACAACATCATAACATATTTCGTATATAAACTATAAAAAGACTTATGTCAGCCTGTTGAACATAAAAACATTTGCTGCAAGTTTGAACTTTTGCAATTTCCTATTACCAATCTAGTCCAATCTTTCTTCACCATCTCCAACTGTTCTACGCATTACAATATCCACGAGGATAAATATAGGTGATAACACCTTCCTTTGGAGTACCCTTCTGTTCACTGGAAATTCATTTGATAGGCCTCCACTAACATTAACTTTGCACTTACTGTGCTCGTGAATAGACTTAATCAAATTTACATACAACATTTAAGAATTCCATAATAATGCAGGGCACTGTGCACACTAATAATCGATCTACGATAATTTCCTTTTATTATCTACTCTAAATTAATCTTATCAATATCTTATACACCATCATATTGGTTTTCATATAGGTTACAGTATTGCTATTTTAAAGCTTCTTTGTACAATTCCAGAAGACTAAAACCTCTTTATCTATAATGGCTATCTGATTGGAGATAATCAAATCTTTAAGAGGCTTTAATAGTATTTGACAGCAAATTAAAGACCCTAATTAATTTTCCATGCAGAGGATATAATACTACATGATAATTTTCTTCAATGATGCTGCAAGATTAGTTTTCACTTTTTCCAATCCTAATGTATGTTTAATGGCATTCTTAGTGTATGAAATATGAAGAATTTGCCAGGATGTGGTCTATACTTTTAGAATATTTCTATAGTTCTAGCTATGTAGAATATTTCTATAGTTCTAGCTATGTAGAATATTAAACAAAAAGCCCCATCAATTTTTTCCCTATACAGTATACCTTAAAGTAAGTTTCAGCCAATTCATATTTTATATCCTCTCCAAGTTACCTCTTGGTATTTCACGACCACAGCATGAAATACAAAACTTTATATTTGGCAGTAGGACAAGTAATCTAGGAATGCTTTTAAGATGCACTATAATCCCTTTTGCCATTCACCATGCTTAATCCAAATACTGTGTGGAGTAGTTAACCTGGAGATGACATAATATACAGTACTTTGAGATATAGGAAACCCATACAGAATGGTAAGTGAATAGTCCTTGTGACCAAAATTTCAAATAAAGTCTGTTGATTATGTGTATGTTTCATGGTGTAACTAACAAAGGAATAAAGATAGAAGCTAGAAATTTCATGAGAAAGCTATAAGACCTTCATAGTTACATGAACAGATGACTGATCTTCGGATATTCAATGCTGATATAGGTCAAATTGGATTGGACAAGGGGTGGGGTTGTTTGCACCTGTGTAATGGGGAACACTGCAAAATTACACTATGAATGTTAAGAGGTTGGATGATGTCAAGGTGTGAAAAGTAGAAGGGAACCATGGGATGATAGAGGACAGAAAAGCAAGTGCGGCCGCATACCGAAAATGATGCTGCAAAATTTTTCAAGTAATACCTATATAGTTGACAACAGATGGCACTGTACTTATTTGCTATACCTATTATTTACTCCTATAACAAGAAAAGCAACAAATAAGATGACAAGACATATGCACGCAACCCATCCATAGGTAAATATAGCTACAATTTTTCCTGTCAAATTAACATAGTTGTATCTATCATCTAACTGTGTCATAAGAGAAATATGTTTGATAGAGCAAGCATATCATAGTTTCTACTTCGTTACCTCTGATAGTGTAGCAGTTTATGCCTAGGCGGTAACTTTACAAAGATACATTAATGCCAATTTACCCTATTTTTTTAGGCAAGTTGGATTATCTTAATCAAGACAGCCTTTTATACCTAGGCAGTAACTTTACAAAGATAAAGGCATGTCAATTCCAGGGGCGTAGGAGATGGGCGTGCTATAGCCCCCCACTTTTTTGCTGAAAATATGCCTTTAAACATTCAGATTTACATTTTTTAATGCATTTCATCTCTGGCAACCGCTCTTGTACAGTCTCACCCTCCCACCCCACCCCCACCACGTAAGTATCATATTAGTACCCAGCATCATAGTTTCACAGTCTCGTCACTTGTCACCCGCTTAGTTTTACTGAGAGCAGCCCCCATATTGGGAATCAAGCCACTTATAATGTTTGACCCCCAGTGCATACCGTGCAAACATATGTTAATCTATCCATCATTACCAAACACTATTATACCAACAAAATACATCATTGATACACAGTAATAAATTGAAAACATGACACACGCGAACACAAGTAGTTGACGAATATCACATATAAACATATGCATGAATTTATATATATATATATATATATATATATATATATATATATATATATATATATATATACATATATATATATATATATATATATATATATATATATATATATATATATATATAATTTCTTCATAATATATATATATATATATATAATTTCTTCATATATATATATATATATATATATATATATATATATATATATATATATATATATATATATGTATATATATATAGGCCTATTGGTATTTTATGAATGTTATTGTGTAAAAACTGGAATTGGTCACATTAAAATCTTCCAAAAATATGATTTTGTTTTTGATACAATATATTGTCAGATGCCATGAAATCTCATTTGAGGGTGTTTCCTCATAATTTTTTTCTGGGGAGACCCCTATGCCTTAGCGCCTGCGGCTCCGCCTTCAGAGTCATTTCGAACTTTAGCCTCCCCCCCCCCTCCAAACAGGAAAACGCCCCTACGCCCCTGAATTCACCTTGTCTAAAATGGCAAGTTGAATAAACTTCCCCAAGAAGACAAGTTTGATGAACTTAACTATTTGCCTAGGATAGTTACTGTAACATTAAACTTACTAACTAAAGTAATTTGACTATTACGTGATTACATGACAAAATATGTTCTTTAGAACTACCGATTATTTTAGATTATGTAGAGACCCAGAAAGATTTCATCAGGAAGGGAACTGAACATGAC
Source organism: Palaemon carinicauda (assembly GCF_036898095.1). Taxonomy (NCBI): domain Eukaryota; kingdom Metazoa; phylum Arthropoda; class Malacostraca; order Decapoda; family Palaemonidae; genus Palaemon; species Palaemon carinicauda. The sequence goes on from NC_090745.1 coordinate 100,123,409, forward strand.
TGCAAGTCAATTGTTTGTTTACATATTCAATAACTAAAAGAAAGCTTACTTGAAGTATCTAAGGCTTTCGTGTAGTTGCTTGTACTTTGCATGTAAACGAAGCTTCGTGGCAGGGTTGCCAGGCTTTCTAAATGAAAAAAAGGCTAACTTCTAATCAACAAAAGCTTTGAAAGGCCAATCTATTAGTAAAAAAAGGCCAAATATATAGTATTCAAGGCCGGTCTTATTCGTATTACTAAAGATCAACCATTTTTTAAAAAGGCCAAATTTGAGGAGTTTTTGGGGCCCGAAAAAAGGCCAAGCTGCCAAACCTGCTTCGTGCTGCAAATCAGTACTGCCAGTGTAGTCTTTCGACGAATCTGTATGAATATTCACAAAGAGAGCTACATTTCCAAGAGATCAGTGTTGTCAGTGGAATAATTTTATGATTCAAACGGTGGAATTATATTTTGTCTACGATCTCTGTATTTTGTCCAGTGAATTATATGGACTACGGGCCTCAAACTTTCTAGACGTAGGAATTCTAATATATGTTAATTTCTACTAACTCTAATGCTGGTGTTATGCTGTGTCGGAAATATTTAGTATTGATAAATATTCCTTTGTGCGATGAGGCAATAGGAAGAGAGTCAAATATATTACCGATGAGGGGGGGGGGCGGATTTGTGCATGGGAAACAACCGTTTTGCAATAATTGTTTAAGATTTTAGTGCTTTTCACCTAGCTTCAAAAGTAGCTCCGGTATTGTGTGTTCCCTTGTAAATGATGAGAAACCAACCTATTACATTTTCAGATAAAATAGGCCAGCCGTGATAGACCTATCTAATGTGAATTTACCGTGTTATAAATAGTCTTGATATATGAATATGATAAAATACATGTACGAATTCTTTCAATAGTATTGGCAATGTGGTGTAATTGTTTAGTACTATAAGAGCTGAAGTCAGGATTGGTTAATTAGATTAATTCATATTTTTTTTTTTTTACTTTCAGTAACAAGATTTTGTCATTCGTTGTGGAACATATCCATTATATATCAATATTAGAAAGTTCTACTATTTAGTTCCAGTTTAGACTTCCATATCTGATCCTTTTATTACAATAGAATATAGACATCATGATTTTAGTTATGCATTTTCTGTTGCATGTGGACAATGATATATATTTTGTGAGTTAGTAAATTTCCTAAAACTTTAAGTAAAAAAAGATATTTGATAATTCAATATTCCTTACCTTACAGAAAAGAGTGGTTGGAAATATTTTTTTTCTGTAGAAATATATGTTATTTAGCCTAATCATATAAGTTTATTAAAAAAAAAAAAAGGTTTTTTTCCTCATTGCCGCTAACTTTTATTTATTGTTTTTGGTGTGCAATCGCATACAAGAAAAACTGGTAACTACAATAAAATGATAAAGTATTTTTCTGCTGGTCGTCAATCAAAGAAACAAGTTAAAAGTTAGACTGCTACTGCAAAAGAAACTTTTGCTATGCAAAGCAGCTTTTTTTAGAAGGTCACTCTAAAATCAAACCATTGCTCTCTAGTCATGGGCAATAACATAGCCTTTGTACAGTACCATGGTCTTCCATTGTTTTGGGATATCGTTCTCTTGCTTGATGGTACAATTGGGCACATCAATCTATCTTATTTCTCTTAGTTTATATATGAAATATCTAATCTAATGTTGTTACTGTTCTTAAAATGGGTTATTTTAATTATTCATTACTTCTTTTGTAGTTTATCTATTTTCTTTCCTCCTTGGGCTATTTTCCCTGTTAAAACTCATGGGCTTATAGCATACCGCTTTTCCATCACAGCTACAACATGTAGCTTAGCTTGTAATAATAATTGACAACACAGTGCCACATGAAACAAAACGCAAAAAAATACGTTTCATTTACGTTCTTGCCATTGTATTTGCGTTTTTTAATTAATACAAAATTGGATATAGACTACAAGACATTAAAAAGCTTATTTCTTCTTTCACAGTATTTTCAGCGATACATTCCACAGCATAGAAAAGGACAGGGTAGACAAGGTCACTACTACATGGCTATAAATACTTGAAGTATTATTTATTTTGGGTAGAATTAGGCTGTATTTATTCGAAAGTGTAGTTTAATGTACAGTATGTCATTTTTAGTCAATATATATTAGGAAAGTATGTTTTATAGTTAACAATAATATCAAAATAGTTTCTTTAGAAAGTTCCAGATTCTTAAAACGAATAAGATATCAGACTATCTTCTGCTTTTACACAAAGCTTAATCCTAAGTCAAATCCGATGTAGGCAGTCGAAGAAAATATACTTCATTTTGACCAATAGGAGAGTCTAGTTCAAATTCTTTTAGCCAGCAGATATTTTTCTGGCCAATCAATGAAGGTATAACATTTCCCTTTGTCAATTCTGGCATTTAATAGTTAACGTTAACTGTCAATAGATGTCTGTAGAGTCTGTATTACGATTTTCTAAAAGTAAAATAACTTACTAAAACTATGGAAATCCAATGAAACTTAAATTTATTATATTGAGTATATACTCAAGCAACAAATATAATTTTAAAGAAGGGATTTTAAAGCCAAAATTAATTTCATAATTTTTTTTTGTATATATGGAATCGGGTAGAATATTACTGGAACCGTTGTGTTGGTTGCCGGTTGGCCGGCCATTAATCATTCATTGGTCGACACGCGACAGTACTTGCACTCTAGCAGGTAGCTCCTTGGCATTCTGTTCACGTCAAAGTAACGCCGATCTACTTGTTTGTGGAAAGAGAAGGTTTCTCTTCATGTGGAACGTAAGTCAAAATAAATAGGTTTAGAGATTTTTTAGAATGTATTCGAAATTTTGGCCTGCTATATGTCATTGACATTGGTGTAGCATTACCAATCTACTATATGAGTGACAAATATGGCCGCGAGGCCTCAATTTTATTTAGCTAATATCCAGTAGGTTAACAAGTTTAATCGTAATTTTATGTAATCATAACGTTGAGGCATTCTGACATTCCATTTAATTACTTGAAAGTAAATATGTGATACTTTAATTTCTAGCCAAATACATAAACCATATGTTTTTCCTACTGGGGCAAACAACCTGATAAAGACAATTAGGGGGACCTCCAAGGGAAACCTATGTTTTTAATGGGTGAGGTATTGTCTTAAACGAATGTTTGCAGCAATAATAATGGTCAGAAATGCAAAATAAGCACAAGATGAACAGTGGGTAAAATATATGGTTCATGTAAGTGGCTGATAACTGGCCAAACGTGATTATTTAACTTTTAAGATTTGTAAAAGGGTACAGAACCTAGCCAAACCACCTAACCTAGTAGTTCCCAGGTCACAACCCCTAGCCAGTGGCAACCCCCGGACCCCCCTTCCCAGGTCACAACCCTTGGTTGGGGTAAGGCCACCCCCCCCCCACAACTCCCCTTCCCAGGTTACAAACCTTCCTAGGTCACAACCACTAGCCGGACCCTCCTTCCAAGGTCACAAAGTAAGAGTGATTATTTAAAGTTTCGAGATTAGTTAAAGGGCACAGAACCTAACAAACCCACCTAACCTAACTTCTTAGTAACAAAGCCACATACCTAGCTTGGGGCCTAACCCCCTTCCCCCCTTCCTAGGTCACAGACCTAGCCATGGGACAATACCCTGGATCCCCCTTCCCAGTTCACTAACTTGAAGTAAATCACAAATAAATCCCTACGTTATGATTAAGTAAATCACCTATAAAACCTTGTGTTATGGCAAAATAGATCCTGAATAATTCCTTCCTCATGATTGACACTTACGTCGTGCGGTTTTTTTTTTTTTTTTTTTTTTTGCAGAAGCATTCCAGTAGAAAATGTGCTTGTGTTCCCTAAATGCTAAGTAAAAAATTGCACTTGGGACACTTTAACCTTTGAGGGATAACAATGAGATTTTTAAAAATTATTCACCTCGCTGAAACTTGGCTAAAGCATTGAAATAGAAAAAACAGCAGCTATTACACTTATGTTGAGCTTCATAAAGCACACCTGACACAACATAGCTACAAAGGAACTGAAGTGTTATCAGAGAAAACGGGGTGTGTCACAGAACTGTATACATCACACTCCAGCATACATTCATGCCCAAATATGGTAAACTTCATCATATGGTAGGGAAATGACGTATGTGCGCAGGAAGTATAAACTTGGAATGGAGCAACAAGGAGGAGACTTGTGCACGGGAAGTAATAACTTGTAGTAACGCAGCCAGTAGAGGGCTTGTGCGCAGTAAGTATAAACTCGTAATTGCGCAAGAAACTATGCATGAACACACAAACGGGTGTAAAAACATTACACTTGTAAAAAGTAAACAAAAGAGTGAAACGAATATTTCGGGGGAAGATGAGCCCCATGTTTTGTGCCTTTTTTCATGAATTTATTATGCAACCTTTAAGAATGTATGAGGAAAAGGTTAGTTTTACTATTATTCATTAATTCGCTCGTAAATTTTCGCCACCCTTAATCCCCGGTTCCCGTTGGGTGGCCCCCATTACCGTAAGATGTATTAGGGTATATCTAACTATTTGCAAGGGAAATAAAGGCCATTTTTTAAGAAAACGGTAGATTTTTTATACAAGCCCCAATTTTTTTTTATTACTTAAGTAAAGTTTGTCCCGTCTACTTAAATAATAATACCCTCGGAAGGGACTTTGTTTTGCTACACGCATAGCTCCCAGTGGCTAGAATTGTGGTGTTAATTATCAGTTATACAAACTTCATCGTCTAATATTTCCGTAACCCTTAATTTGCGGAAGTCGAGTAGCTAGAATTGTGGTGTTAATTATCAGTTATACAAACTTCATCGTCTAATATTTCCGTAACCCTTAATTTGCGGAAGTCGAGTAACTTTTTCTTATGAATCTAAAAAATATCATCCTCATTTCCTCCTCTTATGCCAATTGACGCAAAGGGCCTTGATTAGATTTCACTAGTCGTGTCTATATCTTGAGCTTTTAATTAAATACTTCTCCAATCATCATCTCCTACTTTGAGCTTCATAGTCCTCACCCATGTAGGCCTGGGTCTTCCAACTCTTTTAGGGCCTTGTGGAGCCCAGCTGAATGTTTGGTGAACTAATCTCTCTTGGGGAGTGCAAAGACCATAAATCATCACCATCTAACCCTCATCATGATCTCATGTACTGTACATATGGCACTCGAGTAATCTCTTATAGTTTTCAAATATACTGTAGGTTAATATATGGTGCTTTAATTATTAGCGAAACTGAAATTCTCTATAGAAAAAGGAGTGCTGGCTCGTTTGTTATTTTTCTCAATGTGTTGAATACAGTAGTGGGTGGGGTATGATAACTAATGTATAGGTCGATTAAAATTCTCTCTCTCTAAGTCCATTGTTTACATTTGGGAGACTGATGGTGAGTTATTGCGGATGCATTGCTTGCACACGCTTTGGCCAGCTTTTCTGTGACATATTCATTACCTGGCTTTTTTTTAACCAATTAGGGCCTTCCAAATATTTATGCACAAGTTCTCGGATGTTGTTCTGCAACCGCCATTTTTTTTTTCAACCCTCCCCTTCAGTTTAAGTTAAACCACCACCACATAAAGACATCTTCAAGAAGGAACTTAAGGGAAGTACAGTATTTTGAAATTTAATGTGTTTCAATCCATGTCAGCAATTGATTGATGCAAGTGCTCTCCGTTCAGTATATAGCTATTTTTACTTATATGGAAGTAAATATTAACCCTAAAATACTGACCAATGGAGTGGGCTAGTGCAGCTCAACATGCACTGCTTGCCAGAACATAAGAGCAATGAGATTTTTTATTTGTGAGCAAAAGCGAGTCACTTTGGAACAAAACCATTAGAAGGACATGATGAGAATCCTAGAAAATTGTGATGCTTTAATTTTCATCCACTTACATGAACCATATATTTTTCCAACTTCTTTTCTTGTGTTTATTTTGAATTTCTGAGCTCTATTATTGCTGCAAATCACTCGGTTTGGACTTTAACCCACCCAAAATATCTGTTTCCCAGTGGGGTCCCCCATAATTGTCATTATATATGGGGGTCCAAAAACTCATGAACATGTGGTTTGCCCAGCAATCATGGTTAGAAATGCATAAAACACAAGATAGTGAATAGGAAAAATATGTAGTTCACGTATTTGTCTAGAAATTGAGGTGTTATATATTTACCTAAATATATAAGTTAAAATATTAGATATCCGAATTTTGTTGAAACTTTTATAATACCTCATTTTCTATTCTAAGCCTTCATTTGTTTTCAATATTGGAAAACTGTATATATTATAAGAATAACCCTTATTTTATGTATCATAGTAGTGCAGAAAGGTATTTGATATATTTAGGTAGTAGGTTGGTCAAGGCATCAGCCAACTGCTGAGATACTACTGCTAGAGTGTTATTGGGTCCTTTGACTAGCCTGGCAGTACTACATTGGATCCCCCTCTCTGGTTTTGGCTTATTTTTTTCTATGCCTACACATACACCAATTAGTCTGGCCTATTCTTATCACCTTCTCCTCCATCCTCATACACGTGACAACACTGAGATTACCAAACCATTTTTCTTTGCTCAAGGGGTTAACTACTGCAATATAATTGTTCAGTGGCTACTTTTCTTCTTGGTAAAGGTAGAAGAGACCCTTTAGCTATGGTAAGAAGCTCTTCTAGGAGGAGGACACCAAAATCAAACCATTGTATGGGGGTAAACTCGGGCATGTTGTTCTATCTTATTTTTATTCCTCTTGTTATTTTGAAGGTTTTATAGTTATATGTGAAAGATCAAATTTAATATTCTTAAAGTATATTATTTTCATGTTATATTCTTTTGTAGTTTATTTCCTTGTTTCCTTTCCTCACTTTGCTATTTTTAAATATTAAACTTAGCCGGTGAATATATAATAGCTGACGTCTCCGACGGCCCGACAGATTCCAAAAACTCGCGAGCGATCGCCATGAAGGTTGCGGGTGTGCCCACCAGCGCCGACTATCGGCCAGATACCGCATATACTTCTCAACCACTCCAGTTCTTCTCTTTCGGTGTCGCCGACAACATTGGTTCCGCTCGCTTTAGACCTCGAGTTTTCTACCTAATTGGTGAAGTACTTTGTATTGGTTGTTTTATTGGCTTTTGCTGTGTTGGTGTGTTTCTTCAATAAAACTCTTGAAACCCTTTTTTTGGCTTGTGTTTCTTGTTGATGAAATTGGCTTTGATTTGGATTTTCTCTGGTTGTTCAAAATGGCTGACCCTTCTCCTGTATATCGCAAGTGTGCGAGAGATTGTAACAAACGTCTTCCCAAGGCCTCTATCGACCCTCATACTGTTTGTTCTAATTGCTGGGGTAAATCCTGCCAATTAGGAGATCGGTGTGAGGAGTGCGTGGTCTTGTCGGAATTCGAATGGCTAGAGTATGAAAAGTATACTCGTAAGCTTGAAAGAGATAGGGTGAGGAGAAGCTCATCTAGATCTTTGGAATTTTCCTCCTCCCATGCCCCTGAACCTAATCCTTCCCCTGTAGTGGTTGTTCCTGAACCCCCTGCTAGCACTCATGAACCGTCTATGCGGGATATGTTTTTAGCGATTCAAGCATTAGGCGAAAAGGTTGAGTCCTTAGCCTCGGACAGAAACCAACTTATGTCCGATGTTAAGTTGTTGAAGTGTCAAAGTGGGAAAGCAGAAAATCTAAGTGGTAAAGTGAAAAGTGCGCAAAATGTGTTTAGTGTTGCGACCGAGGGTTCGTCTGTTCGTGCTTGTCGCTCCCCTAGTCCGAGACCTCTTTCAGGCTCCCTTGCACCAGGGAGAAGTAATGTCGTAGGACTTAAGGGGGCGAGAGGTGTAAACCAGCGTACAGACGTTCCCTCTTTGGTATCAGACGTTTCTCGTCGAGAACGTCCTTACCATAAGACGGGTGAGACTAAGTTCTCCTCGTCCTCCGACGACTTGTCGCATAAGAAACCTTGGCGCAAGGTATCTAGGCCCTTAAAGCGCAAGTCAGTCCCTTCAGGACAGGTCCAGCGTCCTGGCTGTAGCCATTGGGGCAGCTCTGACCACTTGCAGTCATCGGATGACTGTTCGCCTGTTAAGCGAAAGCGTAACACCGAGTCCGAGGGTCTCGGTAGAGACAAGGGTTTTGCCAGCGCAGACGTTACCGACGTCACGGCCCGTTCCGACTCCCGTTGACCCGAAGTGGGTTGTCCTGCGGGACATGCAGTCTAAGCTTTCCTCCCTTATGGAAGATTATGAGCATGAACGGGTTCATGATGATCCTTTGCTTGCGGTTCGCCAGTGCGATGAACGTGACTCTGGCCTTCAGCCGCCTAAACGAGTGTTTTCGCGTCCGTTTGATGTTAGTGCTAAAGTTTCCAGTGCTTTGAAACGCGATGCTAGTCGTGTTCTTCGTCATTCACGTCAGTCATGTGACGTGGAACCCCCTTTGCTACAGTCTCGGACTGACGTTCAGCAGCTGCCACCGCAGCCCCGCACTGACGTTCGCCGACCGACTCCGTTGCCTCGACGTGACGTTGAGCGTCTGTCACCGCAGTTGGAAGTTGTTTTGCCTACTCAGACCCTGCAGTCAATGCAGTCGCGACGTGATGTCGAACGACAATCAACTCAAGCTGTTGTTGTTTGTCAGTCACAAGACTTCCTTACAGCCGCGGCGTGACGGCGTTTCCTCAGCTGTTGCTGCTGCCCCGTCGCTTGTTGACATTGCCTGTCAAGCGTTGCCTCCTCGGCATGTCTCTCCGTATCACGAGACTCGGCAGTTGTCGGACGAAGTTCCGTCGGATGAGGAAGTCGCTGATCCCCTTCCAACTGATATGCCTTTGGGGACTTTTTCAGATGGAGAGGAGCCTAAAGTTGCTCAGCCCTCTCTTGATTTTAAAAAGATCATGCTGATTTTTAAGGAACTTTTTCCTGACCATTTTGTGACTGCTGCTCCTTGTTCGCCTCCATCAGAGTTCACGCTGGGCCTAGCTACTTCGACGCCGTCGTTTACTAAGCTAGTGCTCTCTCGCTCTTCTAAGAGAGCTTTGCGTTTACTAGGCGACTGGTTGATGACCAGGAGGAGTTTGGGGAAGACAGCCTTTGCTTTTCCCCCTTTTAAACTGGCTTCTCGAGCGAGCGTCTGGTATGACACGGGAGAAGTTCTCGGCTTGGGAGTACCTGCCTCTGCCCAGGGAGACTTCTCAAGCCTCGTAGACTCTCCTCGTCATCTGGCCATGAGACGCTCAAAAGTTTGCTGGTCCTCTTCAGACCTTGATCATCACCTCAAAGGGATTTATAGGGCCTTCGAAGTTTTTAACTTCTTGGATTGGTAGCTTGGAGCCTTGAGCAGGAAGATCTCTTCAGCTGACCGTGATGTATCTGTGCAAATTATGTCCTGCATGGACAAAGCTATCCGTGATGGCTCTAATGAACTCGCTGCTACGTTTACGGCAGGAGTCCTTAAGAAGAGGGAGACTTTGTTCGTTCCTGTCTGCAGGAGTAACTCCCTGTCAAAGATCGGAGCTACTCTTTACGCCGTTGTCGTCTGCCTTGTTCCCACAGCAGTTGATTAAGGATATCGCAGCGTCTCTAGTACAAAAGGATACCCATGACTTGATGGCTACGTCAGCGCGTAAGGCTGCTCCTTCATCCTCTTATGTCGTTAGACCTAAGTTCGATACTCCAGCAACGAGATTTATTCCGCCCTTTCGTGGCAGAGCTCCCAGTAAGGGAGGCGTTCGTGCCGATAGTAAGAGAGGTAAGAGGAGAGGATCTAAGTCCTCCCGTGGCAGAGTCTGACTGCCCACGTCCTCAGACAGCGGTAGGGGCCAGATTGACCAACTTCTGGCAGGCCTGGGAGAAGAGGGGTGCAGACCGGGAGTCTGTTTTGTTGCTAAAGGAGGGGTACAAAATACCTTTTGTACGGAGACCTCCTCGCGTAAAAGTCCCTATAGACCTCTCTCCCAGGTATCGAGAGGAGTCAGAGACAGGCATTACATCTGCAGGTGTCTCAGTTGCTAGAGAAGGGAGCGGTGGTGAAAGTCTCGGACCTTCAATCACCGGGGTTTTACAACCGTCTCTTCCTAGTTCCAAAGCATACAGGAGGTTGGAGGCTGGTGCTGGATGTCAGTGCTCTCAACGTTTTTGTTGTCAAAACAAAATTTACGATGGAGACCACCAAATCCGTTCTAGCAGCAGTCAGAGAGGGAGACTGGATGGTCTCTCTCGACCTGCAAGATGCGTACTTCCACATTCCTATACACCCGGATTCTCAACCGTATCTGAGGTTTGTATACAGGAATGTGGTGTACCAATTCCGAGCACTGTGCTTCGGCCTCAGCCCTGCTCCTCTTGTTTTTACGAGGCTCATGAGAAATGTAGCAAAATTTCTACATTTGTCGGGGATTCGAGCCTCCCTGTACCTGGACGACTGGCTGCTCAGAGCGTCGTCCCGTCATCGCTGTCTGCAGGACCTTCAATGGACGTTGGATCTTGCAAAGGAGTTGGGCCTGTTGGTGAACATAGAGAAGTCTCGGCTGACTCCCTCCCAAACGATTCTCTATTTGGGGATGGAGATACAGAGTCTAGCTTTTCGAGCTTTTCCTACTGCCACCAGGATAGAGCAAGCCTTGCTCAAAGTCCGCCTCATGCTAGAGAAAGACCATTGCTCTGTGAGAAGTTGGATGAGCCTCCTAGGGATGCTATCATCCCTGGAACAGTTTATCTCTCTAGGGAGACTTCACCTTCGCCCTCTCCAGTTCCATTTAGACTCCCATTGGAACAAGGACAAAACTTTGTAAGCGGTCTCGATCCCGATCTCCGAACCAGTCAAGACTTGCCTGAGCTGGTGGGACAGCAATATACGTATTCGAGAAGGTCTGTCCCTGGCAGTCAAGAACCCAAACCACGTGTTATTTTCAGACGCGTCGGATTTGGGTTGGGAAGCGACTCTGGACAGTCTGGAATGTTCGGGTCTTTGGACGACAGATCAGAGGAGCATTCACATCAACTGCAAGGAGCTGTTGGCTGTTCACTTAGCTCTGACAAGTTTCGAGAGTCTACTTCGAAACAAGGTGGTAGAAGTGAATGCGGACAACACCACGGCCTTGGCGTACATCTCAAAGCAAGGATGCACTCACTCCCACGCTCTTTTCGTCATCGCAAGGGACCTCCTCATCTGGTCAAAAGATCGAGGCATCTCACTGTTGACGAGGTTCGTCCAAGGGAGATTGAACGTCTTGGTGGACTGTCTCAGTCGGAGAGGTCAGGTGATCCCTACAGAATGGACCCTCCACAAGGATGTGTGCAAGAGTCTTTGGATGACTTGGGGTCAGCCCACCATAGACCTCTTTGCGACCTCGCTGACCAAAAGGCTCCCAACTTATTGCTCTCCAGTCCCAGATCCAGAGGCGGCCCACATAGATGCCTTTCTGTTGGACTGGTCTCACCTGGACGCTTACGCATTTCCGCCGTTCAAGATCATCAACAAGGTATTGCAGAAGTTCGCCTCTCACGAAGGGACAAGGTTGACGTTGGTTGCTCCCCTCTGGCCCGTGAGAGAGTGGTTCAGAGGTATTTCTATGGCTGGTAGACGTCCCAAGGAGTCTGCCCTTGCGGATGGATCTCTTACGGCAGCCTCACGTAAGGAGACTTCATCAAAGCCTCCTCGCGCTTCGTCTGACTGCCTCCAGACTATCGAAAGACTCTCAAGAGCTCGAGGATTTTCGAAGGAGGCAGCCAGAGCGATCGCGAGGGCTAGGAGATCATCTACTATCAAGGTCTACCAGTCGAAGTGGGAGGTATTTAGAGAGTGGTGCAAGTCCTCCTCTATTTCCTCTTCCAGTACCTCTGTAGCGCAAATTGCGGACTTTCTCCTGCATCTGAGAAATGTTCGCTCCCTCTCTGCTCCCACCATTAAAGGCTACAGGAGCATGTTGGCATCTATTTTCAGACATAGAGGCTTGGATCTGTCAAATAACAAAGATCTCCAAGACCTCCTTAAGTCTTTCGAGACCTGTAAGGAGTGTCGTATGTCAACTCCTGCTTGGAACTTAGACGTGGTCCTACAGTTCCTAATGTCAGACAGGTTTGAGCCATTACATTCAGCCTCCCTGAAGGATCTTACCCTAAAGACACTTTTTTTGGGTGAGCTTGGCTTCGGCTAAAAGGGTCAGTGAGATCCATGCTTTTAGTAAGAACATCGGCTTCTCTACGAATAAAGCTATGTTCTCTTCAGCTTGGTTTTTTGGCCAAGAACGAACTGCCGTCTCGTCCTTGGCCTAAATCTTTTGAAATACCTAGTCTGTCAGAAATCGTAGGTAATGAAGTTGAAAGAGTGCTGTGCCCCGTTAAAGCTCTTAAGTTTTACTTAGCTCGAACTAAACCAATACGAGGTGGTTCTGAGGCCTTATGGTGCTCCGTTAAGAAGCCCTCATTGCCCATGTCTAAAAATGCGTTATCGTACTTTATTAGACTTTTAATCCGGGAGGCACATTCTCATTTAAATGAGAAAGATCGTTGTTTGCTTAAGGTCAAGACTCACGAAGTGAGAGCAATAGCAACTTCGGTGGCTTTTAAGCAAAACTGATCTCTTCGAAGTCTTATGGACGCGACCTTTTGGAGGAGCAAGTCAGTGTTCGCTTCATTTTACTTAGAAGACGTCCAGACTCTTTATGAGGACTGCTACACCCTGGGTCCATTCGTTGCAGCGAGTGCAGTAGTGGGTGAGGGTTCTATCACTACATTCCCTTAATCCCAATATCCTTTTAATCTTCTCTTGAAATGTTTTTTAATCTTGTCTTGGGTTGTACGGAAGACTAGGAAGTCTTTCGCAATCTTTTTGATTTGGCGGGTGGTCAAATGTTGTTTCTTGAGGGCGCCCAGATTAAGGGTATTGATGAGGTCCTGTTATAGGGGTGTTCGCCCTGGATATAACAGCTCCTGGGAGTCTTTCAGCATCCTGAGAGGATGGCTGGGCTTCGTGAGGAAAGCGGACTAATGAGGCAGAGTAATCATCAGAGTCAGCTTCCTTACCAGGTACCTATACTTAAGTTGGGACTTTATGAAAAATTTGTCAAAAAACTCTTGAGCATATACGCCTTTATTGTATTAATACTGGTCTCTACCCACCACCATGGGTGTGAATCAGTTATTATATATTCACCGGCTAAGTTTAATATTTAAAAATTATATTTTCCTTATAAAATGAATTTTTGAATATACTTACCCGATGAATATATAAGATTAAAGGCCCTCCCTTCCTCCCCGATAGAGACCCAGCGGACTGAGTAGAACTGGAGTGGTTGAGAAGTATATGCGGTATCTGGCCGATAGTCGGCGCTGGTGGGCACACCCGCAACCTTCATGGCGATCGCTCGTGAGTTTTTGGAATCTGTCGGGCCGTCGGAGACATCAGCTATTATATATTCACCGGTAAGTATATTCAAAAATTTATTTTATAAGGAAAATATAATTTTTCCCTGTTTGAGCCATTGGCTTATAGCATCTTGCTTTTCCAACTAGGTTTATAGCCTAGTTTGTAATAGTGATACTAACATTAATATAGAAAAGTAAAATCCCTGTTGAAACAGAGGGTGGGATGCGAAGCTACAACTCACCCCCGAAATTTATATAATTGATAATTAACGCAGAAATACTAGCCCAGGAGGGCTAACTTACTCAGCGATATATGTTCCGCCTGCCAGAATATAGGAGTAATGAGATGTTTAATTGCGAGTAAACCCACCTAAATCATTATCTCAATTAAGTAAGGAGGTATTTGTTGTAATATGATGAACACAGCTACGAAGAACTCCATCTAAAATGGGAGGGAAAATCACATTTCCTATGTGTTCTGCAAGTCCTGGTAAACAAAAGCTTGTGTTTTGACCGTTTCTCATTACCAATACTAGTCAGTTTAGATTATGGTAAGTTTTTAAATATAAAACTTACCCGCTGGTTATATAATGGCTTAAGTCCCTGACGCCTCGGCAGGAAATTCAAAATCTCGCGCGGCTTAACGCAGACATGCCAGGTGTACCCTAGCGCCTTCGCGGTACTACAGGTAGAACTATACTCAACCAATAAAGATTTTTCCTGTCGCCATAACTGGCTGTTCTATTGGAAATTCTCTCTCGTTTTCTTACTCTGTTTGGATGCTATTTGGTGATGTATTAACGTTTTTGAGGTTTGGCTTTCACATATTTGTTTTATTTGATCTGTGATCACGTATTTATAACTTAAAAGGAGGATTAGAAGGTTTTTCAATCTATTTTAAACCTCACGAAAGAAGAAGGCCAGAATGTAAACATTTCGTCCATTGATGACGTCACAGCCTCTTCCGTAGGCTAAAAGTCTGTCTTGCTTTTTTACAGAGAATGATAAGTGAATATGCTTTTAAAGTATTAAGTTATAAATTAAATTAAAAGAATTATTTTGAGAAAATATCCTTTTAACAGTTTTCTTTAGATAATCTTCGATCTGTTTGCAAAGATTAACTAGCGTTCAGTTTATTTTTGTTACGCAGTATTCAGTATCGTTACGATATTACAATATATTGTAGCGATTTTATGAATCATACATTCTTCTTACTTCTCAAGTTTTAAGTTGTACTACATAAAAGGAACATTTTATTTTGCAATTAATTGGTCCTTTCAGTATTTTTTCCTTAGAGATTAAAGGAAGTTACAGTTCAGTTTATTTTATTCGATGCAGTGTTCTTGACAATCGATGTAGCTCACGATTCTATGTATCGTCGTTGCCTTGGTGGTTTTTGGTATCCTAAAATTGTTCGTATATTATTTGTAGATGTTCCAATGGTGCGAGTGATGATTCGTCTTTTATTGGAACCCCTTAATTTAAGGGTTTATTTTAATTTATAAATATATCTATTAAGGTGATATTTTATTTTGTTGCATTTATTTGGGATTCGGTGCTTTTGAATTCCTATTCAAACCAGTGACAGAATTACAGAGTTCATTTTGTTTGAGAGTGTATAATTTGGTTTTCAGGTAATTATGAAACTATCTTTGTACCAAAGAGTTAAGTGCAAATTTTTTAGCGATAAATTATGCAGTAAATTTTATTCAGTGGAGAGTGCTTCTATTCGGACCTGTCGTTATCCGAGCCTTAGACCTCTGTCGAGCTCCCGGACCCAGGGGAGAAGTTAAGTCAAACGGCGAAAGGAATCGAGAGGGTAACCAGGCGTTACAGTCTTTTAAGACCGGAATTGAAGTCCCCTCGAGCGTTTTCTGTCGATCACCAGAACGCTCACCCTCGCTATAGATAAAGTGAGGTATTAGTGTTTTCAAACATCATACGCGCTAAGCTGAAAACTAAATTAGATTCGTTCTGCGTGTGTTACGTTTCATGCGGCGCGGACGCAGTGCCGCCACCTCCACCTGATGGGTGTCGTCTCTCGACAGTGGCAAGCGGTATGGATCGACGAAGATAATGCTGAATACGTTTCGCCTAAGGTTGATCCTTAATCGTTGCGGTTAGGCATGAAACAGCATCTATCTTCGTTTATGCAGTCTTTTCAGCCTGCCGTTAACAGTGCGGTTGGGTGTCTCGATTCCGGTCTTTGACAGGGTCGCACAGGCGACGTGTCTCTAACGGTGAGGACTCGTTGTCGCACAGGCGGCCTACCAACCGCAATGTTCAACGGTGGGAGAAAGTGGATGCATTGCTTCGATTACTTGCTCAACGCAAACCGACCGGTCATAGCGCCTAGTATCAGTCTATCCTGACGCGCTAACGTTCGCCAGGCAGCAGAGCCGGCGAAGCGTCATCGGAACGGTGCGGCAACGGAAACGGAACGTCAACGGAATGGAGCGAAGCGCCACGTCAGTGTGGACGCTTCAGCGCCAGTGTGGACGCTTCAGCGCCAGTGTGGACGCTTCAGCGCCAGTGTGGACGCTTCGCTACCTATGACAATAGACTTTGATGTCTACCTGACCATGTCCGTCTAGTGTTGAGTTATTGTTGCTCCAGGCGCTATATTAAGAAATAAATCTTAACTAGAAAGATTTTATATTCTCGAACCAAGGCCTGCTGGGCTAATTCTTGGTTAGGAGAACTAGAATTAAAACCTCTAAGCATTGAGGTCTGAATTCAGAATCATAAGGAGTGGATTCCTAAGAATCAAGACTTCTCTTCCTAGGATAGAGATTGTAAAAGGAAGGGAATAACTTTCAGAAACTCATGAGAATTTTTCTAAAGAGTTTCCCTCATATTTTTTACCTGCTGCTCCTCGTTCCGACTTCAGAGTTTTCGCTAGTTGAGTTGATGGTGTGTCTTATTTTATTTTTATTACTAGCCAGGCTACAACCGTAGTTGGGAAAGCAAGATGCTTTAACCCAAAGGGCTCCTTAGGGAACGATGGCTTAGTAAATTGATATAAAAATAAATATATAAATTAACATTAAATCATTCTCAGAAAAATAACGAACCTTACTGTAGAGATTGATGCAGCGCCTGCAGCTGCAACAGCAGGAAGGGCATGAAGGCCTTTATGAGAATAGAAAGTTAAAGTATATCTCCCACCACGGGCAGATCTTTTATGATTTAATGTATTATGTTTTTAAACCGCTCTTGTTAGTGACTCGTAAACATAGCACAGTGCACCTTGCCCCTAGTCCTATACCTCTTCCTTACATTCCAACCCCTGGGAGAAGGAAGGTCGGTAGGCTGAGGTGCTTCGCGGACCTTGTGCATTAAACGTTTGTTCCGCCGAGTGATACTGTTGATGTAGTCCAAGACGTTCCCTCTCCACTTTGGATTGATGAAGTAATGCTCTTTTCTTCGCCTACGATTGTCGAGCTATGACATCACAACCATGTGACATAGTATCTTGAAAAGAGCGAAGTTGGAATGTCTTGAAACGATCAGTTCGTCATCTCTATGGTATCATGGATCTTGTAACGTTTTTCTGCGTGTTAGAACGCAGTTCCCTGACAAGAATGACGTTCTATGTTTTCCCTGTCTACCAGGCTAGGAAGTTACTCGTCATGTATGCATGCGAACAGAACTTACCCTCGCAGCAGGCGTGTTGTGATGCTTAAACAGGAAGCAATCGAGTGTGTTTTTTCTTCCGCGAGAGAAGCAGAAGTCAGACAAGTCACATACAATCCTAGCTCTTCCTCTGGAATCTGACGCACTTTCAGGAAGGAAAGACTTTGTCCTCGTCGAAGGACGCAAAACCTATTCTTGGTAGTCACCAATTAATATGTCCAAGACCTTTCAGGACTTGTATGTTTTCTAATAACTTTTCTTGCAGTAACTAATGTTCGCCGGAAGTTTTTTCTTTGCGGAAGAAGGCGACGTGTCAGCACCAGAATCTTGTAAGACACAGTTCTTCGGCAGAAAAGGTGCTCAGTTTGCTTCTGTTCACACTTCTCCCCCAGTTTGGGGAAATGTCTAGTACTTTCTTCTGAGGTCTAGTGACTACTGTTGACTGTATCTCACAGCATTGGATACGTTCAGTTCGCGCACAAGGCGCGCTTGAAATGTCATAGGGACTCTCCCAGGTCGCTCACAGGACTGCGGTTGATGTTCTCTCCCAGCCTTGGCCCACGCTTGAGTTGGCGCACACGCTACCCCGCAAGTGTAAATTTGGTTTGAGCTAAAAGAGGTCAATTTCATCTGTTTAGCGTTTACGATTCTCGGATTGGGGAAAATTTTCTCCTAAAAGTCTAAGGACTACCATAGACCAAAGAAATGGTTTTCCAATTAATGTCAGAAAGCATAGTTCTCCTATGCTTAGTAATGCTTCCTCGCAGAGATATGCTAGTGTTACGAGAAGCGTTAGAGCGGGGGCTTGTAGCAGTCTGGTCTTTCTCTTAATGCAGACATCACACAGACACAGACGCAAGTTCTGGTCTCTCCCTCACGCAGTCACAAACGCAGACGCCAGTCTGGTCGTATGTTGGACGTTGACAGTCAAAATTGATCCTTTCAATAAGTGGTCCCATCTTCGTTGTCTGCGGGACGCGCGACTATCACTCTTGCAGACGCATGCTACACGCGGACAACTCTCAGCAGACAGTTACGTCTTTCTGCCAATGACCGGATGCTATGCTGTCGCCTCCTCGCAGCACGCTATAGATTTACAACAAGCGGGACACACACACAGCGCTGTATCCACATGACAAGGTGAACACATACAGCACGCTGACACCTTACGGAAATGCAAGCACATGCGACATTATGGTCGCATGCTAGACGCATACAGTCAAGTCTTTTTTTCTCACAGCAGTATAAACAGACTATTGTCTCTCCTTCGCGTCTCTCTGGCCTTGCAGCTAACGCTCCCTCGCGTCAAGCTTTGGCTTTAAGTTTGTTGAACACTTGCTGGTTACACACTATCAGGTCTTAACCTCATAGCATGAGGTTCACGTTGTTGATGCCTCTTTTCAACAAGCCTAGCCCTAATTTCGGTTTCTTGCAACCGATATGGATGCGTTTTGGGAGGCTGTTCTAGATCCTGATTCTCTCACGACATGTTGAGCGTAGGCAGCATGCTGGAACCATGCTGGGTGCATGCTGGAAGCATGGCATTAGTCTTTTTCCCCATGTCAGGATCACGAACGCTTTATTTTAAACCATCAAGCTTTAGGTCTAGCTGCCTCCAGTTTTTCGGAAAACCCCCAAGATCTAGAGGGTTGTTCGAAGGAGACAGCTGAGGCTATCGCTTGTACAAAGGACGTTTGCCATAAGGTTTTCCAACCCAATTAGGGTGTTTTCTGGAGTGGTGTAGAGCTAAAGCCGGCTCTTCATTTGGTAACTCTAACACAAGTGGCCTATTTCTTCTTAGACCTTAGAAGAAAACACATTTTTCCTCCTCGGCAATCAATGGGTACAGGAGTATGCGGGCAGCTGTCTTCAGATGCAGAAGATTCGATCTATCAAATAGAGACCTTATAGATCTTCTCGGATCATTTGAGATGACTTGGAGGCGTCGGCAAGATGCGCCAGCCTGAAATTTAGGGTTTGTTCTGGAATTTCGTGGTAGTGACAGATCCGTGTCTTTACACGTGGTTTCTTTTTTAAGGCCTAACTTTGGAGACTTTCTGAGTAAGTCTACCATAGTTGAGAGTCTGTGAAGTTCCCTCTTTTAGCAAGAACATGGACTTCACAATGGTTAAACCATAGGCGCCTTGCAACCTGGATTCTTGGTCATTAACAAACGTCCTTCTCATCCATTGCCTAAATCTTTCGGGATCACTATCCTCTCGAATTTGGTTTGTGAAGGGCCGAGAAGAGTTTTTTTGCCCGGTTAAAACTAAGTTTTATCAGGCCAGGACCAAAGAAGTTAAGTCTATTCATGACTCTTTGGTGCACGGTCATGAAGCCTGCGCTATCTATGTCTAAAACACCCTATCATCTCGTATAGACTTTAATTACAAAGGTTCTTTCACACGGTTGTGTGACAGATCATAAGATGTCGAAAGAGTAAATACTCATGAAGTTGGAGCTGTTGGAAATTCTGTAACTTTTAAACTACACTGTTCTCTGGAAAGCATCGCGTAAACAGCCTTGTGAAGGGGTAATCCTGTACTGTATTTGCCTTGTATTACTTATACCATATCCAGTCTCTTTATGAGGATGTCTACGTTTTGGGATCACTCATAACGAGTGCAGTAGTAGGTGAAACATCCACCACTACATTTCCCTAAATTCCTAGTACCCCTGTTCTTCTCTTGGAACTGTTATATATATTTTTATGATTGTACGTGAAGATTGGTCGGCAATCTTCCGTAATCTTTGATCTAGTCAGGTGGTCATTTTGTTCCTAGAGAGCGCCCGGAACAAGGATATTAGTTGAGTACCTGTCATGTTATAGGTTATTGAACCGTTTGACAGCTCCTAGAGATCATCAGCCCCCTGGGTGGACCGCTGGATCTAAGGATAGCAGACAAAATGAGGCAGAGCATTGCTGTCAGCTTCCTTATCAGGTGAGACCCACTTAAGTGGTTTATGTAACTCTAGGTGAATTTCCAATTATGCAGCTGTCTCTGACCCCGCCACCAATCAGCCATTATATAACCAGCGGGTTAGTGTTATATTTAAAAATTATATTTTCATAATGAAATGAATTTTTGAATATACTTACCGGCTGGTTATATAAGTTTAAGACCCACCCTCCTCCCCTCTAGAGACCATGGGGCATGGAAAATCTGAATTGGTTGAGTATAGTTCTACTTGGGCCAAAGGCCCCTTAACCTTTCCCTCTGATTCTGGGTTTCGTTACTAAGTGGAAGGTCGAGTCAATTCTTCGGGCTAATATGATACTTTAATTTCTGGAATTTGTTCTAAGAAATGGAAAAGTATTGTTTAACTTGAAGATGAACACCATTTCATTGTCAAAGTACAATTGCAGAGTAGGTGCATTTGTAATTTAATGTCACTTTTTGGAGGGTTTTTTATCCTTTAGTATTTAATCATTAACAGGCTCATTTGACCAGAGTCTTAGCATTTTTGCATAATTTCCCGTATGTCGTTATACAACATATCCCCCCCTTGTTCTTCAGTTCCAGGATGACTACTGTCTCAACAGTCCTATCCGAGAGGGGTGTACAATTTATTTCAAAATTTAGTGTAATTTCCTCTATTTTGGTGTAGTAATTGCATAAAACACACTCCATTCATTATAAGGTATAGCTGTTGTTGCTTATTTGAAAGTAGAAAATATTGCAGAAATAATTACCCACATGGTTGTCAAGCACAACACCTGTACCAGTTGCCAGAACAGAGGAGCAAGGACATGATTTAAGTGTTGAGCGAAGTAAGCCGTGTTGGATCAAAGATTGTCTGTGGGATGCAGTACTGGATAATTTACAGGTAACCATGGTATATACTTCAATTTCACGGCACTTACGTCAACCATGTAATTTTTCCAGATAGTTACCTTGTGTTTTTATGCATTTCTGTCCACTACTATTGCTAAAAATCACTCATTTCTGTTGTTTCCCATACCCTAAAACCATTGAAAATATATATGGTTCATATATTTGGCTAGAAATTAAGGTCTATTTTTACCTAAACTCATCCCTGGGTTGAGTAAGTTCTATAGAATATAAAAGGATCCTTGTTAAAGGTAAAATTAATGATTCTACTGACTATTAGATTAATCACCAGAAGCACAAGAATACCTGTGATAGACATAGAAAATGGGAAATGTTATGGGAAGCCTTGGATAAAGGTGATGAGCTAACATGATTATTTGAAGGGATGAATAAGGCTTTTTTCAATATTAAACTTACCCGATAATCATGTAGCTGTCAACTCCGTTGCCCGACAGAATTCTACGGAAGGGATACGCCAGCGATCACTATACTAGAAGGGGGTGTACTCACCAGCGCCACCTGTGGCCAGGTACTGCAGTACTTCTTGTTGACACCACCTCAATTTTTCCTCTGTCGTGCTTCCGGCAAGACGTTCATGGATACGCTTATAATTTTGGAGTCTTGTTCACGGTTTTTGATGAAGTATTGCTCTAAGATTTCAGCTTTCGCTATACTGGAAACCTTTCTATTAGCTTAGATAGCTTTTATATTGATTTGATTAATGGTTAACGATCTTTTGCTTTATTTGGAATCCCCCTTGACTAGCTCTTTGATTCAAGATGTCCGACCTTTCTCAAGCCCCTCCCCATAGACGATGTAGGACTTGTAATAGGCGTATTCCGAAGGCCTCGGTTGATCCTCACACCGCTTGTTCCGACTGTAGGGAAAGATCCTGTCAGTTGGAAGATCGATGTGAGGAATGCGCCGGACTTTCGGAACTTGAGTTTGTTCGATTCCTTAAATATACCACTAAGTTAGAGAGAGAGAGAGTTAGGAGGAGTTCTGCTCGCTCTTTGCTTTATTCCTCACCTCATGATCCTCAACCTTTTCCTCCCCCTGTAGTGGCTACCCCCGAACCTACTATTTGTGCTCAGCCTGATATGTCCGATGTTTTGCGTGCCATTCAGGCTTTAGGTGACAAAGTGGAATCGGTAGTGAGTGACCACAAGTTCCTCTTGGCGAACGTCAAGGAACTTAAGGTCAAAAGTGCAGTGGGAAGTGGTAGTGCCAGTGCTGTGCCGAGTGCTAGTGTCAGTGCGGTGCCGAGTGCTAGTGTCAGTGTCAGTGTTGTGCGTGAGGGTACTTCTGTGCGTGCCAGTCGTCCTCCCAGTCCGGGACCTCTTGCAAGCTCCCAAGCCCAGGGGAGAAGCAATGTCGAAGGGCAAAAGGGTTCGGCAGGCCTTGATCGGCGCACAGAAGTATCCTCGGTGGTTACGGGCGTGTCTTACAGAGACCGTCACTCCCACCCGCAGACGATTGAGCCCTTATTTTCCTCGTCTGCAGAAGAAATTTCGGGGAGAAAACGCTGGACTCAGGTCTCAAGACCTCTTAAACGTAAAGTCCAGACCTCACGAGTTCAACAACCCGGATGCAGTCATTGGGTTAGCTCTGACTCTCCGCAGTCATCAGGTGACTGCACACCTCCTAAGAGAGGTAAGGCGATGCCTCAACAGACCTCATCTTCTGTTAAGGCTTTGCCTCAACAGACCTTATCGTCTGTTGATCCCAAGATGACTTTGCTGCAGTCCATGCAGTCGCAGCTTGCGGTCTTAATGCGTGAGTTTCAGGCAGAGAAGGTTACACCTCCTCCTGCGAGCGCTCCTCCTCACCGCAGTCCAGTCTGCCAGACGTACGAAGTTGAGGTTCCTCAAGCTTCCTCCATGCGTGAGCTACCGCGTTGGGAGTTGCCAGTTACCAGCGTTGTGCAGCAACCTCCACCTTCCTTAAGGCAACCTCAACAATGGGAACAGGAGTCTTATGCCTTACATCCTCCTCTTCCTTTGAGGCAAGAGTTTCTTGCAGTTAGACCATCTTCGAGGCAACAACCTCTTGAGGTACGACAACCTCTACCATCCTTGAGGCAGCCACCTCAGCTCTCGCAGCTGCTACCTCAACTTTCCTCAAGGCGAGAGCCTCAACTCTTGAGGCTAGCACCTCAAGAACCTCAACTCTTGAGGCTAGCACCTCAAGAACCTCAACTCGTGAGACAGGAACTGCGTTCTGCGCAGCCGCTACCTCAACTCTCGCAGCTCACACCTCAAGAACCTCAACTCGTGAGACAGGAACCTGCTACTGCGCATCCACCTCAACCCTTGAAGCAAGCGCAACTCTTGAGACAGGAAACTCATGCTAGGAGTCAGCCACCTCAACGCATGCACCTACCTTCTTCTACTCTACTTGACCAGTCTTTGCAGCCTGAACCTCAGGTTTTAATACAGTCGCCTCTCTCCACACTTGCTCCTCAAACCGCCGCAGAACCTCCTTCATCCCAACCTCTTGACTTTGTTGTTACCAGCCCTCATCCTCTTCAACAGAGACTTGAGGATGAAACCGCAAGTGTTTATGCACCCGCTTGTCAGGATTCTGCTGTTCAGCACACCGCTGTAACTTTACCTCTCGCTTCGCACCACTCAGGTGATGAGGTTTCTGAGGAGGAAGCTGCGCACCTAGATGATCCCTCTTCGGACGTGGAGGAACCCAAGTCTTCTCCTCCCTCCATTGACTTTCGCAAGGTCCTGGCTCTTTTCAGAGAGGTTTACCCGGATCATTTTGTTTCTGCTACCCCTCGCTCTCCTCCATCTGAGTTTTCGCTAGGCATGCAACCTGTTAAGTCGGCCTATACTAAGCTCGTCTTTGCTAGATCCTCTAAGAGAGCTTTAAGAATGTTAGGGGATTGGTTGCAGTCCAAACAGCAACTAGGGAAGACTTCTTTTATGTTCCCTCCTACTAAGCTGACTTCTAAGGCGGGCGTATGGTATGCCACAGGAGAGGAACCAGGCTTGGGAATCCCTGCCTCTGCCCAGGCTGACTTCTCAAGTTTGGTCGACTCTCCACGTAGATCGGCTATGAGGCGCTCTAAGGTCTGCTGGACCTTTTCCGACTTAGACCACTTCTTAAAGGGTATATTTCGTGCCTTTGAGATTTTCAATTTTCTCGACTGGTGCCTGGGGGCCTTGAGCAAGAAGACTGCCCCTGCTGACAAGGACTCAGCCATGCTTATAATGTCCTGTATGGATAAAGCAATTCGGGATGGGTCCGGCGAACTTGCCTCAATGTTTGTTTCAGGAGTACTCAAGAAAAGGGAACAACTTTGCACTTTTCTTTCTACTGGCATCACCTCTTGTCAAAGGTCTCAGTTACTTTTTGCTCCGCTTTCTAAGTTCCTGTTCCCCGAAGAGCTTATCAAGGATTTGTCTGCGGCCCTTATTCAGAAGGATACTCATGACCTTGTGGCCTCTTCAGCTCGTAAGGCTAAGGTTGCTCCTTCAGTTCCCAGAACTTACCGCACCCCAGTGGCCGATACTCCTGCTACAAGATTTATTCCGCCCTTTCGTGGCAGAGCCCCCAGCCGAGGAAGTACCCGTCCAGACTCTTCCAGGGGCAGGTCTAAGAAAGGTCCCAAGACTTCAAAAGGCAAACACTGACTCTCCTCCTCTCCAGACAGCAGTAGGAGCCAGACTCAAGACCTTCTGGCAAGCTTGGGAAAGAAGAGGTGCAGACGCCCAGTCTGTCAAGTGGCTAAGGGAGGGTTACAGGATACCATTCTGCCGCAATCCCCCTCTGACCACTTCTCCCATCAACCTCTCTCCCAACTACAAGGAAAAGGACAAGAGGCTAGCGTTACACCAGGAGGTGTCGCTCCTGTTACAGAAGAAGGCAGTGGTGATAGTCCGGGACCATCAATCCCCGGGCTTCTACAACCGTCTCTTTCTGGTGGCCAAGAAGACAGGAGGTTGGAGACCGGTGCTGGACGTCAGCGCGCTCAATGCTTATGTCACCAAGCAGACGTTCACTATGGAGACGACGAAGTCGGTCCTAGCAGCGGTCAGGCAGGAAGACTGGATGGTCTCGTTGGATCTGAAAGACGCTTACTTTCACGTTCCTATTCATCCAGACTCCCAACCTTTCCTGAGATTCGTTTTTGGAAAGGTTGTGTACCAATTCCAAGCCCTGTGTTTTGGCCTAAGCACAGCTCCTATGGTGTTTACACATCTGATGAGGAATATTGCAAAATTCCTCCACTTATCGGACATCAGAGCCTCCCTTTATTTAGACGACTGGCTGTTAAGAGCCCCCACAAGTCGTCGCTGTCTGGAGAGTCTCAACTGGACTTTGGACTTGATCAAGGAACTGGGTCTATTGGTCAACTTAGAAAAGTCCCAGCTCATTCCCTCTCAATCCATCGTTTACCTGGGAATGGAGATTCGGAGTCAGGCTTTTCGGGCTTTTCCATCGGCCCCAAGGATAAGCCAAGCCCTAGAATGCATCCTGAGCATGCTGAAGAGGAACAGTTGCTCGGTGAGACAGTGGATGAGTCTAACAGGGACCCTGTCATCGTTAGCCCTGTTCGTCGAGTTAGGGAGACTCCACCTCCGCCCTCTCCAATTCCATCTAGCAGCTCACTGGGACAAGGATTTGACGCTCGAAGCAGTCTCTATTCCTGTCACCAAAGAGATGAAGACTACTCTCTTGTGGTGGAAGACCAACATCCTTCTCAAGGAGGGTCTATCGTTAGCGATTCAGACCCCCAATCTTCATCTCTTTTCGAATGCATCAGACTCGGGCTGGGGCGCGACCTTGAACGGACAGGAATGCTCGGGAACATGGAACAAGGAACAGGAAACGCTCCACATAAACTGCAAGGAGCTGCTGGCAGTTCATCTGGCCTTAATGAACTTCAAGTCCCTCCTGTTAGACAAGGTGGTGGAGGTGAACTCCGACAACACCACAGCCTTGGCTTACATCTCCAAGCAGGGAGGGACCCATTCGAGGAAGCTGTACGAGATAGCAAGGGACCTCCTCATTTGGTCAAGAAGTCTAAATCTCACTCTGGTAACGAGGTTCATTCAGGGCAACATGAACGTCTCAGCAGATCGCCTCAGCAGGAAAGATCAAGTCATCCCCACGGAATGGACCCTTCACAAGAGCGTGTGCAACAGACTTTGGACCTTGTGGGGTCAGCCTACGATAGATCTGTTCGCCACCTCCATGACCAAGAGGCTTCCTTTGTACTGTTCCCCAGTTCCAGACCCAGCAGCAGTTCACGTGGATGCTTTTCTGCTGAATTGGTCCCATCTCGACCTATATGCATTCCCGCCGTTCAAGATCATCAACAGAGTCATTCAGAAGTTCGTCTCGCACGAAGGGACACGGCTGACGCTTGTTGCTCCCCTTTGGCCTGCAAGAGAATGGTTCACAGAGGTACTACAATGGCTGGTCGACGTTCCCAGGACTCTCCCTCTAAGAGTGGACCTTCTACGTCAACCTCACGTAAACAAGGTACACCCAAACCTCCACGCTCTTCGTCTGACTGCCTTCAGACTGTCGAAAGATTCGCTAGAGCTAGAGGCTTTTCGAAGGAGGCAGCCAGAGCGATTGCCAGAGCAAGGAGGGTATCCACTCGTAGAGTCTACCAATCCAAGTGGGAAGTCTTCCGAAGCTGGTGCAGAGCCAATGCAGTTTCCTCTACCAATACCTCTGTAACCCAAGTAGCTGACTTCCTATTACATCTAAGGAATATGAGATCCCTTTCGGCTCCTACGATTAAAGGGTACAGAAGTATGTTGGCTTCAGTTCTCCGCCACAGAGGTTTGGACCTTTCCTTCAACAAGGACCTTCAAGACATCCTTAAATCTTTCGAGACTTCTAAAGAACGTCGTTTATCCACTCCAGGCTGGAATCTAGACGTAGTCTTAAGGTTCCTTATGTCTCCTAGGTTCGAACCTCTCCAGTCAGCTTCCTTCAAAGACCTTACTCTCAAAACTCTTTTCCTCGTCTGCCTTGCAACAGCTAAAAGAGTTAGTGAGGTTCACGCCTTCAGCAAGAACATTGGGTTCACATCCGAATCAGCAACATGTTCTTTACAGCTCGGATTTTTAGCTAAGAATGAACTTCCTTCACGTCCTTGGCCTAGATCGTTCGAAATTCCTAGCCTTTCCAACATGGTGGGTAACGAGCTAGAAAGAGTTCTTTGCCCTGTCAGAGCTCTGAAATACTATCTTAATAGGTCAAAACCTATACGAGGACAGTCAGAAGCCTTATGGTGTGCAATCAAGAAACCTTCGATGCCTATGTCCAAAAACGCAGTTTCGTATTATATAAGGCTTCTGATTAGAGAAGCCCATTCTCACATGAAGGATGAAGACCTTGCTTTGCTGAAGGTAAGGACCCACGAAGTGAGAGCTGTAGCCACTTCGATGGCCTTTAAACAGAACCGTTCTCTGCAGAGCATTATGGATGCAACTTATTGGAGGAGCAAGTCAGTGTTTGCATCATTTTATCTTAAAGATGTCCAGTCTCTTTACGAGAACTGCTACACCCTGGGACCATTCGTAGCAGCGAGTGCAGTAGTAGGTGAGGGCTCAGCCACTACATTCCCTTAATCCCATAACCTTTTTTAACCTTTCTCTTGAATGCTTTTATTGTTGTTTTTTGGGTTGTTACGGTAGGCTAAGAAGCCTTCCGCATCCTTTTTGATTTGGCGGGTGGTCAATTCGTTCTTGAGAAGCGCCTAGGTTAGAGGTTGTGTAGAGGTCCTTTAGTATGGGTTGCAGCCCTGTATACTTCAGCACCTTAGGGTTGTTCAGCCTCCTAAGAGGAACGCTGCGCTCAGTAAGGAAGACGAACTTATTAAAGGCAGAGTAATGGTTCAAGTCGACTTCCTTACCAGGTACTTATAATTTCATTGTTATTTTGAATAACTGATATGAAATACGGGATACTTAGCTATCTTATAGTCATGTACACTGGTTTTCACCCACCTCCCTGGGTGTGAATCAGCTACATGATTATCGGGTAAGTTTAATATTGAAAAATGTTATTTTCATTAGTAAAATAAATTTTTGAATATACTTACCCGATAATCATGATTTAATTGACCCACCCTTCCTCCCCATAGAGAACCAGTGGACCGAGGAAAAATTGAGGTGCTGTCAACAAGAAGTACTGCAGTACCTGGCCACAGGTGGCGCTGGTGAGTACACCCCCTTCTAGTATAGTGATCGCTGGCGTATCCCTTCCGTAGAATTCTGTCGGGCAACGGAGTTGACAGCTACATGATTATCGGGTAAGTATATTCAAAAATTTATTTTACTAATGAAAATAACATATTATTGGTGTAACTTTATGGTACAGTTGCCTTCATTAATTCTGGTACACTTAACAGCAAACTTAAGGTGACTGACAACTGTACATTGTAGCAAAAGAGAAACTGTTGGTAATGCTGCCTGTAAAACAAATTTGCCAAGCATTTTTATTCATTTTACGAAGTGCTTTTAGGCAAATATCAATATTTTCTATACAGCACTTTGTAAAATTAATATAGTAAAAGTAGGCTACTTTAGATCATGTTTTCACAAGCTCAGCGACTTTGTTTTACAGGCAGCATTGCCAAGTTTCTCTTTTGCTAAATACATCGTTACCTACTACAATGGTAGGCTACAGGTTTCAGTTGTCTCCATAGCTTCGCATGAATTGTACTGATATTAATGTAGTTGTCAGTTTTCTATGAATAAGAATGTTGTCCCAAGTCTACCCCAGTGATTATGTACTTGACATCGTAGGTTGGGTTACTTAAAAACGGGAGGGATTAATGTCTACTAGTTATGGCACATTGGGAAAAATTGCTGGTAATAACATGATACTTAATAACTTGATGTCAAATAGGAACTTCCGTCATATAATGAGTACTGGCTCTTTTGCCGTGTTTCACCGAGAGAAAAAGGGCCTAGTGTATACTGGGTATAAATCAACAAAAATATGAACAGCATTGCAGTCCTCCAAGTTCATTTATGGTGGCAGAAAAGGTGATGGTTACTAATTAGATTTGTGCTATTTGCCATTACTTGTGGGAGCTTTTTCCAAACAATTATTACATAAATATTTTGAATCTTAAATGTTTTCATACATAGCCATTTTTTATGACATCCTCTTTAGTTACTCGGTAACTGCCTTGAGTGTAAGGGTAACTGAATAAGCATGGTTATGTAATTTATAAATTATAAAATTTACTTCATTACAGGTACAGTATATCAATGTAGCTAAATATT
The DNA here is from genome assembly GCF_036898095.1 of Palaemon carinicauda. NCBI lineage: Eukaryota > Metazoa > Arthropoda > Malacostraca > Decapoda > Palaemonidae > Palaemon > Palaemon carinicauda. Next base: position 100,152,528 of record NC_090745.1, read on the forward strand.
TCTTAGCAGAATAGAATCAGAATATAAGATAATTAAGGTACAGTATGTGGGAACTAGAAAATGTTTTAAGGATTGTGAGTTACTGTAATGCAATGGTGTAAGTCATTTCGTAGGGAGTAAAGTCCTTTGCAAAATAGAGAGGACTTGCTCCCTTAGTTTATGGTAGGTGGGTGTGGCTAGAATACGATATATCCCAGGTTTCCCTAATCCTATAACCTTGTTACCCATAAAGCCACAGTAGCTATTTTCACAAACTCCTCTTGGTGTGATTTATGAATATCAACCATTATTGCATGGTGTAATACACTGCTTTACTGTACTTTTCTCTTTTTTGGGGGGAGAGTGATGCCTTCCTGTATATTAAAACTCCAGTTTCTAATTGGTATCCTCCCAATATTGTTTTATATACGGGAAAGAGGGGAGTTATAGAACGAAGATGTTTCTTCTCACAATAGGGGTTAGAATGCTTAAAATACAAGGTAACCAGTTTGAAGAATTAAAGATTCCTATACAGTTTTTGCTAAGAAATTAAGTATCACCATTATAGTTTTACTTTACAGTTTAAGCAATGGTTTGCTACCATAATCGCTTTGCTTTACAATTTAACGAGTAGTCGGTAACTTTCCTCCTCAAATTACTGAGTCTTGCTGTCCAAAGCTTTGTCTCCCTTAACTCAGCTTTTGCCATTACTAAGTAAAAGTTTCTTAAAATTTAACATTTCAGAATCAACTATTCCCTAGCCCTTTTACAACTTTCGCTGCCCATGATAGTGATTAAGTTTGAATGATTGACCTTGATTTTGGTTCTGCTTTTGACAGTTAATTGTGAAGCCCTTGTTTTAAAGGACTTGCGTCAATGTTGAATAATATTCAAGTACTGTAATATATGACGGTAGTTTTTGATGGTCACCGTGTTGGTTACTATTGGAATTAATATGTTGTTCCTCTTGGTAGTGTACTTGGCGTAGTACTTTTCATATTATACATGCTTGAAATGTGGTTTGGTCGGGAAAACAAGATCGCTGTATATACCGATAATGCTACACACTCTGCATCAATTTCATCTCCTAAATGTGGAACTTTGGTTGCTGAATCTCTTAATAGAGATAAAGCTAAACTTAGCTCATAGTGCAAATTATGGAGTTCATCGATCAAGTTGAACTCTTTAACAAAACTCATATTATGAATTGTAAGTCAAGGACAGTGGCTCCTCAACACCCAGATCTATGCTATGTCAATATCGCTCTTAACCATTAATACACAATTCATTTAAAGTTATAGGTGTTTTCTTTATTTAATGCAAATTTGTATTTCAGAAGCTCAGCCATCTAATTTCTTCAATAGCATCTAATATTGGCATATAAAGTCTTTATTTTTTAAGATTTTTTTCTGGTCATTGTTTTAATTCTTTCATTTTACCATGTTGTGAGCATTTTTCTCCTTTCTAGTCTTCAGCTATTGACACATTTAGTAATTTGTTGGACAAACTGTTAAGGTTTATTAAATTCATAATCTCTGATCTTGATATTAACCTCTTTGCACCATTGTTCAGTTAGTTCTTTATGCATGTTGCAAAAGATTTTTCAAAAGTCTGACTATCCTTTGTATTTAGTTCTTCCCAGACTGTACCGTCATGTACTACGTACTGTAGTACTAAGTATATGGTTAATTCTAACAGTCAAGCCTTCTTCATCACAAGGCTTAACACTGCACAATATTTTAGAAGATTTAATAGTGCTTTGACCACATTTTGGAACGAATGATTTTGCTAATCAGGCGAATTGAATTAGTGGAACTTCAGAAGTTCAATTTTGCAACAAATGTTTTTATGCTGAATAGTCTGACATGAGTCTCTTCATAGTTTATATATGACAGATCTAGTTTATTGTAACTGATCTTTAAATATTTTATACTAATTCATCATCTCTCCCTACGCCTATTGATGCAAAGGGCCTCGGTTATATTTCGCCAGTCTCTATCTTGAACTTTTAAATCAATACTTCTCCATTCATCATCTACTTCATGCTTCATGTCCTCAGCCATGTAGGCGTGGGTTTTCCAACTCTTCTAGTGCCTTGTGGAGCCCAGTTAAAGGTTTGGTGAACTAATCTCTCTTGGGGAGTACAGAGATCTGTGTAAAAAGTAAGCATTCAAAAATAAACGTGGCACTAGGCACCACCCCTTGATTTTATACTGGGCAAGGGGACCCAGCTAGAACTGTAGTTGCCTAATGTTATTCTAGAGTTATACCGTCTCACTTATACTAGCATGCACGGAGTTCTATATAAATGGCAGCAGCATGCTTTCAAGGTAGGATACTTTTTTATTTAAAGGTAGTTGAACATTAGGAGAGGAAAATTAATGATACTGCCTAATGAAAGGCTGGAACATAAACACCCTCATGGATGTGGTGTAATGAAAAAATAGATTAACAAAAAGAAAAATGTTTACGAAAAAAAAATGAACGACTTCAATAAGAAAATTTCTATGGCAAGAAAAAAGATAGTATCTCTCTTCACTTCAGTCCTACACTAACTAGGGTAAAAAAAGATAGGAACCCCCCCAAAAAAATGCCCACACATTGGACACACAACAATATAACACACTGTACTCACAATTAGAAATAATTTAAAGATGATTATCTATATGCAAATGGAAGCCACTGGACAGTATTAAAGTTACAACCATTTATCCTATAAAAGAATAAACAACGCGGATGATTCTGAATGCAGCTTTTAACGGGGCTGCGGGCAAAAGAACAATGAGCATTTGTTAACCTAAAAACTGTTAATGCCTGAAAGACGTTTACTAAAATTATTACAATTACCCTTTCCTATTAGTGCTATTTTTTTCAATAGCTGTCAGTGCCATACAATTTTTTATGTAAAGATGGATGGTTCTGAAGGAAGTGTACCTTTGCTATTTAATGAATTATTATGCACTCAAAACCCAACACAATCACAGGAACTGGAGTAGTGCTATATATCCAATAAGAAGTTTTAGAGAATCTAAGAGTTGCATTAAAAAATACACTATGATGGGAAAATGTCTTAGTGATAAGCATCATTGTGTAATAAATTTCCCCACAAGTTTCACTTACTGTACTCTGTCTAGTGTACTTGGAATTAACAAACACCTTTTTTTTCACGGTTTGGATTTTCTTGTGTCAGTCCAGTATTCCACATGCCTCACAGGTTGAAGATACGCACAAATCAGGAAATGTTAAACTGTGTGATTGTAATCCTAGACACCATCTCCAAGCCTTACAGGGAGTAGGGCGTGCTGCAAAGAAGGGAGTATTGGGACAATATTCAGGGACCAAAGTATAAAAATTTAACATACGAATTAAAGATATACAGTAATGTAAAATTTGTTTGTTCCGACACATACAAACCTTCGCTATTTATAGGGTATGACTTTCGATAACGCTGAAAACCAGCCAAGACAATTTTAGTGAGGAATTATTACCCCATCCGCTAGTTAGCAGGAGGGGGTTGGGGTAGACTGACTACCTCGCTCACTCACACCTGTCGGTTGAGTAACCACTTCTGCTTTTGGCTTGGTAGAGTGCGGACGTGCCATCTCTCCTCCCGTTAAACAAACTGCCTTGACTTTATTACTTTTCCTTTTTCTTTTGTGTGTGTCGGTATGTGTTTGGTTATTGTCCCGCTATGCGGATATGTCCAGGGATTGAAGGCCACCGCTGCGACACCTTCATGTCGTCCGTGGAGACGGACCCACACCCTTTATGTCCGGCTTGCCGGGGAACTCTGTGTTTGCGGGACAACATCTGTTCCAAGTGTAGGGAGTGGCCTGCCTCCCAGTGGGAGAGGTTTGCGCGTAAGCGAGTTCTCGTACCATCGGTCACGTTGATCCTTCGGGATCTCATGACAGAGGAACCTCGGTTCCTCGTTACGTTGACCCTTCGGGGTCTCGTAACCTGAGTTACGCTGAACCCTTGGGCTCTCGTAACTTTAGTCGTGCTAACACTTCGGTGTATCGTGACAGAGAAACTTCGATTTTTCGTTGCGTTGATCCTTCGGGTTCGCACAACACAGTTCACGCTGAACTTTCGGGTTCTCGTGACCCGAGTCATTCTTTTTATGACAGAGTTTTCGAACGCTCGTTGTGTTGATCGTTCGCGCTCACACAATACAAGCTATCGTGAACCTTCGGGTGAGCGTAGCAGTGAGTTCTCTCACCAACCTGAGAGCTCTTGCGCGCACGACCAAGTTGGCGTGCATGGCCAAATCGGCGCGCACGACCAAATCTGTGTGCACGACTGACTTGCCGCGCACGACCGTCTTGGCGTGCGCAAACAAAATGGCGAACATGGCGCGCCATATGCGTGAACATCCTGTTGCTTGCCATGCGCGTGAACAACACACTGCGCGCCAGGTGCGCGAACAACCTCATGCACGCCACGAGCGCGAAAAAGGTGCGCGGATTTGGAAAGGGCGCGCGCACGAGCACCCTTCCGCCTACCAACAGTTCGGCTCGAGCGCGGGACCATCTTGGCGCTCACAGTCAGTTTCTCAAGCCCCTTAGGCCTCGAGAGAGAACAGTCGCCTGCGCGACCGAGCCCAGACCCTATCCCTAATGGTAGGCCTGTGGCGATCTTGCCTGTAGAGAAGCCTCCATCAGACAAGAGGGTTAGGAAACCTTCCCAAGTTCCTAAACCCAGGGAATAGTTCATCCTAAGGACCTCCCCCTTAGTTCCTCAGGAGCCCGTGACCCCCTGTGGCTTAGCAACTTATTTAATGTAATGCGCCAAGCCATAAAAGGAGTCTTTCCCCGCTCCCTGTCCTTAGGTGACCCACCTAGGATCCCCTTATTGCCGCCTCTCTTCCCAGGGTCCTCTCCTCCCTCCGATCCTAGGAGGAGTTCGGGAGATCCCGCACATGAGGGTCCTTGTGGCAAGGGGAGACGGTCATCCCCTGGCAAAAGACCTCTGGAGGAGATTAGGCATGAACCTCAGGGTAGCCCCCTGCAGTTCAAGACACCACAGGCCAGGCCAAAGGGGAAAAGGAAAAGGATTCGTCCTTTGCCTCCCAAGGAGGATAGGGTTACTGTACTTCCTATGGACACTCCTTCCGTCCTTTATCGGTCGAGATAGTGTCTAAGGAGGCACGACCTGCGACCGGACGGGACTCACCCCATACGGCAACGGACTTACATTCCACCTGTAAGCCGACGGAGTCCTCTAGGCCCTTGGGGACAGAGGACCTCCGGCCTCGTGGGAGAGAACCGAAGGATTTGTTCACCATCCCCAGATCCTGGGCCAGGCTTCCTTCCTCACTGCCTCCCAGGCAGCTGGAAGCGAGCACAACCTCGGCAGTCTCCCTATCCCCAGTCTATCAAGTTGACGACTTCGACCCACTCCGATCTCCTATGGACGAGAGCTCGGACGTGGAAGGGCAGAGCGATCTCGAGGACGATGCTCTGCCAGCAGCCGCTAGCCCTAAGCTTACGGAGGATGAGAGGAAGGAGTCAGAACACGCCTTCTGGCAGGTCCTAGCCTGCATCCGTTCCATCAGTGGAATTCCAGATCCATTGGCAGCCCCTCTAGATGGAAAAGAAACGGTCCTCAACGAGTTCTACGGCACTCGGAAGCCTAATAGGACCAGTGCAGCTTTGCCCTGGTCAAAGGGGTTGAAGAGTGCCAAACAGAAGGCAGTGTCCCAGGCAACTGGGTCCACCTCATCTCTCCGCTCCAACTCGCCCTCCAAGCTCCTACCTCCTCCGTATGTGTTTCAGAGGAGGTACTACGAGATCCTCGGGGAATCTCTAACAACGTTGCCTCTCGACCACTCTATAGAGGCACTCTCGAAGGCCACCCCCTTCAAGAAATTACGGGACTTCCAGTCTCCTTTTCGGCCTCTGAAATCCTAAACCAGGAGAAGGCGGCGAAGTACGCCATGCAGGGTACTTCGTGGCTGGATTTCTGGTTAGGATCCTTAAGACAAATGATGCAGTCTAAGGACCTGTCTTGGGAGTCCTCCAGGAAGTCTCTGGAGACTTTCCTATTGTCTGGCACTCGGGCCATCGAGTTCCTCTCCCATCAGGTAGTGAACCTTTGGGCCAACACTATCCTAAAGAGGAAAGATGCCGTCATAGGCAAGTTCCATAGACATCTCCCTCAGGCCGAAGTAGCGAGACAGAGAAATGCTCCTTTCGAGGGCAATTCTTTGTTTCATCTCGAGGATTGAGTGGGTGGCAGAGAGGTGGAGGAAGTCCAGTCAGGACTCCCTCATCCAAAAGGTCTTAACGGCTAGACCTTACCCCTCTCAGCCACAACGGAAAGCACAGCAAAACCCGCAGCTGAAAAAGGCTAGAGACCCAAAACAGCAGGGTAAAAAGGGTGCAAAGCAGGCCTTTCACAGCAAAAAGTCCTTTTGTGGAGGAAAGGGTAAGAAGGGATCTGGCCGAGGCCAGTTCCAATAAGACAGGCAATCCTCCCATTTGCCCACCTGTGGCGGAATGCCTGCAAAGCCGGTGGCAGAGGTGGCTTCACCACGGGGCCGAACCCTGTACGGTCGAAATGATTCGTTCAGGGTATCTTATCCCGTTCACACTCTCTCTCCCTCCACTGACTCGAGTGCCGATTCCATCGAACTCCTGTGCGAAGGAATCCGCACAGGAGGTCCTCGACGGGTCCCCAGGCTTCTTCAGTCGACTTTCTTTTGAAAAAGGTGTCTGGAGGCTGGAGACCAGTCATCGACCTCTCGGCCCTGAACAGGTCTGTCGAACAGACACCTTTCAGGATGGAGACGGCCGACACAGTCAGACAAGCGATAAGACCCCAGGACTTTATGTGCACTCTAGATCTGAAGGACGCATACTTCCGGATCCCAATTCACCCATCTTCCAGGAAGTATCCTAGATTCATGTTCAGTCGTAAGCATTACCAGTTCAGGGTACTGTTTCGGTCTTTCCACAGCACCCCAGGTATTCACGAGAGTATTCGCCCTAGTATCATCTTGGGCTCACAGAGTCGGCATCCTTCTCCTAAGATACTTGGACGACTGGCTGATTCTGGCAGACTCGGAGACGGCCCTTCTCCGCCACCGAGACGAGCTTCTAAGGTTTTGCCAGGATCTGGGGATCTCAACTGTTCCCCTCTCAAGAACTGGTATACATTGACATGCAATTAAACACCCTAAGGCACAAAGCGTTTCCATCAGATGAAAGGATCCAGAAACTGAGGGAGATAGCACAGGTTTTCCTCAGTCGGGAAGAGCTCCTGGCGCAGTATTGGCTTCGCCTTCTCGGTCACCTCTCTTCCGTGACCCGACTGGTCCCCAACAGTCGCCTCAGGATGAGATCCCTCCAGTGGCGACTTAAATCCCAGAGGAACCAACACTCCGATTCCCGGGATCACCTAGTCCGCATAGGGCTAGAGGAACAGTCGGACCTCAGGTGGTGGCTGGCGGAGTCGAACCTCTGTAAAGGGGTCGATCCTCTCGTCTCTCCCCCGGAATTGGTGCTTTTTTTCGGATGCATCACGTGCTGCACCATTACATCTCTGGCCAATGGTCCGAATCAGAAAGGTACTAACCCATAAATCTCTTGGAGATGAGGGCAGCCTTTCTGGCCCTCAGAAAGTTCCACCAGGTCCTGGCGGGGCACTCCATGGTGTTGATGAGCGACAACACCACGTTAGGAGCTTATCTAAGCAAACAGGGCGGTACCATTTTCGCAGCAGCTGTGCCATCTTGCAGTAGATGGGCAGAGGGCAACTCTGCGACTCGATCAGCTCGCTTCATTCCGGGCAAGCAGAATGTGCTAGCAGACAAGCTGAGCAGAGCGACTCAGATTGTTGGCACCGAGTGGTCTTTGAATCCTCTGATAGCCAACAAAATCCTGACTTTGTGGGGTTCCCCGACTGTGGATCTGTTCGCAACAGCCCAGAATTTCAGGCTCCCGTTGTACTGCTCCCCAGTCCCGGATCCCCAAGCTCTTTGGCAAGATGCTTTCCAACAACGGTGGATAAACCTGGACGCTTATGCATTTCCCTCTTTCTGTCTGATGAGAGAAAAGTCCTCAACAGGTATGAGCAAGCAACAACTTTCAAATGACCATCATAGCTCCGCTATGGCATCACGTAGAATGGTTCCCGGATCTTCTGCATCTCCTCATGGAGATCCCGAGGGAGCTTCCTCCATCGCACGACCTCCTCAAACAACCACATGCCAACATCTTCCACAAAGCCGTAGCTTCGCTTCGACTTCACGCCTGGAGACTATCCGGCACCTCCTCACACAGAGGCTTTTCGCAACCGGTTGCGAAAAGAATGGTTGGACACCTGAGGAGATCCACAGAGGCAGTCTACCAGGCAAAGTGGTCAGTTTTCTGTGGTTGGTGTCGTGGAAGGGGTATCTCTCCCCTCGATGCCTCTGTTCCATCTATAGCGGAGTTTCTTGTATACCTTCGGGAAAAAATGCTTCTCTCGGTCTCGGTAGTCAAAGGCTACCGCTCAGCCTTGAGTCTCGCCTTTAGACTGAAAGGAGTCTATATTTCCTCCTCGGAACTTTCTATGCTCATACGCAGTTACGAGCTTACTTGTCCCCAGGCAGAGCTAAGACCTCCCCCTTGGAACGTGGTTCGGGTCCTCAGGTCTCTGAAGGGCTTCCCCTATGAACCACTACGCCAGGCCTCCGATCGCCACCTCACGTGGAAGCCTGTGATCCTGCTCGCTCTGGCTTCGGCCAAGAGAGTCAGCGAACATCATGGTCTATCTGCTGATGTCTCCCACTCTAGGAGATGGGGGGAAGTAATCTTCAACTACGTCCCTGAGTGTGTAGCTAAGACTCAAAATCTGGGTGTGCCGGACTCCAGGTTCGGCCCATTTTGGATTGAGAGTCTTCGTTCTGTAAGCGAAGATCCAGACCAACTGTTACTATGTCCAGTAAGGAGTCTGAGGTGTTATTTAAGAAGAACAGCAAAAGCTCGCCCCCGTGTACGAACACTTTTTGTCAGCACGGGGAAGGTCAAGAGGAGGGTCACGAGGAATACTATATCCTCCTGGATAAGGAAAGTAATTGAATACGCTCTATACCCAGATCCTCCTCTGTCCAACCGACCCAGAGCTCATGACTTCAGAGGCATTGCAACGTCTCTGGCGTTCAAGAAGAATTTTTGTGTGGTACAGGTATTGCAAGCGGGCGTGTGGAAGCGTCAGACGACCTTCACATCCCACTACCTGAAAGACGTAACCCACAGGAGCATGGAAACCTTCTCCATTGGTCCTGTGGTGACTGCACAACAAGTGATCTAATGCCTCAGGCTCCTTGATGGACAAGTAGCAGAGGGTTGAGGGCTGAGGTAACCTGGGTTAGTCTGGGGTGAATGAAAAGAATGTCTGGCTCCCTTCTTTCTTTCTCCTTCTACCCCCCTGGGGAAACAGCTCTGCAAGACCAAAGCATAGCTGACCTCACCCCTCTGCAGGTAAGATTCATTTCCCTTTTGCATCCTGAGTATGAGTAAATACTTTTTTACGTCACCAATACCTCATGAGGGAGGGTATTGGATATGTCTTAGAACTCATGCTTATCCTCGAGTTCCTACGTAAAGACAAGCCATGAGTCTCTCTCACACAAGCTTCTGCAGGCCGCTATCAATGAGTTACCTTGTAACTACTTTGATTTTAGCGAGGGTTGGGTTCCTACTAATTAGATCAAAGATCAATTAGAAGGAACCCTGGGTCATGACCAAAGCTAGTTGGTAGAACTTCCTCCCTTCTAAGAGTAAGTCGCCCTATAAATAGCGAAGGTTTGTATCTGTGTTGGAACATAACAAATTTGGAAATAATTTGTATTTTTCCTAGCATACAAACCTGGAGCTATTTATACAAATTGGGCCGCCACCCTGTCCCCCTAGAAGTCCTGCCAGGAAGCAAAGGTGGTTACTCAACTGACAGGTGTGAGTGAGCGGGGTAGCTAGTCTACCCCAACCCCCTCCCGCTAACTAGCGGATGGGGTAATTATCCCTCACTAAAATTGTCTTGGCTGGTTTTCAGCGTTGCCGAAAGTAATACTCTATAAATAGCTCCAGGTTTGTATGTTAGGAAAAATACAAATTATTTCCAAATTTGTTATATTTTTCCTATCTATATGTTTTGTTTTTCACATTTGGTGCCCATTCAGTCAGATCACTTTTTGGGCATTTTCACCAACAATCATAGCTTCCACTCAACAGGTTTTGCCTGTTCACGCCACATTGTACAAAATAATCTTGAAAAGTATTCTAATTATTCTTTGTTAATTTCCTTTTGTCAGTGGGGTATTTTTCCCTGTTGGAGCCCTCAGGCTTACAGCATCCTGCTCTTTCAGCTGTGGTTATAGCTTAGCTAGTAATAATAATAATAGCATAGCCAGATGGATGCCAGATCATTTGGGAACAGCAGCTCTTGGTGATCCTTATGTAGCTTCATCCATTGCTATATTAAACAATGAAGGGTTCAGTGTTGATCTTTTGACATTAACATTTATCTCAAAATATTCTTCACTCTAGACCTTGTGTAATGATGCTGTACCAGCAGTTGTAAAATTAATCTTTGGGGTTCTGGCTCTGCTTACTTACAGTTATAATGTCATTGCTAGTCATTTTATTTGATAAGATATACTAACATATGCAGTAACCTCTTCACATTTTCCTAGTGCTCCTTCTGTTGTTAATTCATTACAAAGATTACATATATGTGAAATGTATCTGCTTTTATGGCATGAACCCAAACTTGTAATTGTTAATAATGACATTCTCTCAAACTCAGTTCATGTTGGGATTTCCTTTTATTTTATTTTCAAAAAAGTAAAGCATTACATTTCAGAAAATTTGTTTAAGGAATTTTTCATTTCAATTTTTTTCTCTTTCAGGTGTTCTACAGTTGAATATTCTTAAAGCAAGATTCTTCGCGATCTCTTCATCAATGGATATTAAACTAATGTATGGTTCCAATAAGGATTTTTATACGATACATACAGTACATTCAAGCAAATTTCTGTGTATTTTATATATTTAATTACAAAGTAAATGTTTGTCCATAGAATTTCTGCATTGTTGATAACATGAAGTGGAAAATGAAATTAAATGTAGAAAGATATACTTTTTTCTACAAGAATACGCACCTTCATCCTTTCAGCGAACTTGGATACAGATTTTAAATCAACGAGGTGGCGGTAGTTAGCTGGAGGGTGGCAGGTAAGCCGTGCTCACCTGACAGGCCACTGAGCTCCCACTTTGTTTTCAGCTGCTGGATAGTATTGACATACTTCCAGTGTCCTGTTTTAATCATTTGCTCTTTCCTTTGTTAAATATGTTGGCAGATGTAGTGTGTAAAGAATATTTTGAAGGAAAGATGATTTGCAGTAATTTCCCTTATAATCGATGCTGCATGACACATTTCTGTGTAAACCTGCTGATATCTGTATTATTGTTTCTGTTTGATAGCTTTTCTATTTGCTGTTTACTCTCTCACTAGCGTGGCCCTTTGTTGACAACAATAATGTAACTCTAAGGAGGTTAGGATTCCTTAAATATTGATGTGCTTCATTGTAGGATGAAGCTTTTGGTGCCACAGTGCAATGTGTGAAAAGGAGTGACCTTCAGTTTTCCTGATCCTGGAAAAGACACTAAAGATGTATCACCTGGTTATGCTGTCTTTAGAGTACCTGTGGTTATTTCCCTTGTTAATGTGTTGTTATAGGCTTTTACAACCCAGGTTCCTCCTCTGCCTCATTTTTGTGAATAGCTTTGCTGCTACTTCTAAAGAACAACAAGTAATAGTAGTCGTCAGAGAAGACAGATCTATGGGGTTCAGGCACTCGAACCCGTAACTTCTGTAAGAAAAGTGTGGTACCTAGATCGTCTGTTTTTGAGCGATTGCCGAGTGTTCTCCCATAGCGAGAAAAAACATCGGTACAGAACATTAGGGAGGCATCTGGATACTCATTAAGGGTGTTCACACAGCTTTTGTGTGTGCTTGGTGTGTACCAAGAGAAGAAAGTGCTGAGAGTTGCCCCATAGCAGAAACATTGGTATGCACAGCTCTTGTACGAAGCTGAGCGTTAACATTGCCAGTGGGGATAAAGGGCACCACCCTGCTTTCTCCTTTCATGGACAATTTCTCTTTTATGTGGGAGAGGGAAGTAGTGTGACGAGAAATTTCCCTTGACTGAGATAAACATCAGTATAGTACTACACGATCTAAACGTATTCTCATTCTTTGGGTGATCATTACTTTAGAGTCACCAAGTAACTAGTATACTTGTCTCCTGTCTTCTGTCCCTGCACTGAATCTTCCAACATGCTGGAATCATTCAATGCTAGAGACATTTTCACGTGCCAGGACTGTTCCATGACCTAGATCATCCCACACTCAAGACAGTGACTGGCCCAAGAGATTTTACCAGACGCCAAGATCTTTTAACTTGTTAGTGCGATAGGGATTGAAACGTGATTTCACAGGTCCAATCTCAGCACTAGTACAAGCACTGAGATGCCACGTCGTGCTTGCATGGTTGTCAGCAAAAGGTCTCCTTCAACCAAGGATTGGTACTCGAGTTATGCTGCTATGCGTTACATGGTGCCACTCCCCCGTCCACTCTCCAAAGGCTAAGAGTCCCCCTTAACCTTGGAGACCATGAGAGCCATGTGGAGACCAGCCAATGCTTCTGCATCCCTAACCAACAGGGGACTGCCCTACTCCATTTGCCGACTGTGTTACTGGAGGGAAAGTTTCTTCAAAGAGTGTTGGAAGATTCATTGAACCTACAGCACCCATTGCCAACGAAGGCAGAGATTTTCAAGGCTTAGTTTATGGTTACCAAAATTTTGGCACTCATTCGTGAGTTGTTGGCAAATGTATTTCTGAAGCGATACGAGTTGGTAGCAGCACTTGCCTTACCTTCTGGTTTTGTTTGAACAATTACGGTATGATCTCCCCTGATTGCTGCGTGATGAGCCTCATCGCAGGAAATATTCACATTAGGGGAATTTGTTATCTACAAACATATTTGGAGAGTGATGGGACACCCAGCTAAATATTCTATTCATCTTGGTCACATGATCCCTAGATAAAACGCACCTGCTTTTCGACCATCTGGTAATGCATGCAGTGTAGCAACTTGGCAAGCTTTCGAGAGAGTTTTGTAAAGCACCCATTAGCATGGATGAAAGATAATGTTTCAGTTTGTGACTTATGTCAAACAAAAAGCTTGTTTCACAGACCCTTAGTTAGCAGGTGCCCTTTTGTGAAGTTAACAACACAGTAAAGTTGTTTGCAAGGTTCATCTGGGCAGGAGAACTATTTGAGCAGAAGCTCTGTCAACAGTGTCAATGTAGGGGTCGATTAAGATTCTTATTCTTAGGTAGTATGCTCTCCAGTCTCAATCCGTCTGCAGTATTCGAGTACCCCTTCAAACATCCTTGGGAATGTTAGACTTTTTCTTTTCTTTTCCCATTTTCCCATTTCACCAATTACTCAACGGTCTGTTGACGACATGGAGGCTTGGCATAACCCTGATTGTTCGTAAACAGCCACACTCCAAATGGTATTCAGATCTGCTGTTCTTATCTTTCATCATTTGAGAAGCTCCTCAATCTTCATATTGAAATATACCACTCTGCCCCTGATAAAAGTTTGATATTAGGACTTTGGTCTAGACTCTTCTTTGTGTGAATTGACAAGACTCGTGAGGAGTTCTGAAGAACTATAGTCACATGCAATGTATCATGATTTTGCAGGTCAGTAAAGCAATTCTTCTTGAGCCCTTGTGGACAGCTGATAAAACTTTGATTCACAAGACTGTCCTTTACTAGCCTAGCTCTGATGAAGCAAGTAGGAAACTGCTTGATTTTACCCGAGTTTGTTATTCTGAAGTATAGAAGATCTCTATCACCTTGGTTCAGATGTTTGTAGCTACAACTTACCCCCCAACTGTTGATGACTTAGTCCTCCTCCACTTTTTCCTTACAATAAGCAACCAGTGGGGACCAGGATGGCTTATGTTCCTGTCTCGGGAGAACATTAAGACTTACTAGAGCAACAAAAAGAACAAGAAAAGGGCTGAGAACGAGTTTCTTTCTGGAATAAGACTTTTTCCTGCAGGGGAGGAGATGAAAGGAATCGGGAATAATGTGTCGGGTGCTCAATTTTTAAAGACAAGTCTAGTAATGACAGAACTTTCTCTTCTCTATAATTATGGGAGTATACCCACAGGTCCCTGGATACCAGTTAGTTGCTCAACAGATCATATTTAGCTCCTTCACAAGACAAGAAAAATCTCTTGATTGTGATCAGAACATAAATCTAGAATGAGAGGTAAGATTTACTGTTCCATCTACTTCTTTCTTCCTGCTTGATCTAGCAAATTTTCTTAAGTTTTACGTCGAGTCTCGCTCCCATCATACCATCGAGTCTCGCTCCCATCATACCAGACGAGGGTGAGGGTGATGCAATGTATGCAAACGCATTTGTCATAATAACCATACATTTAGCCTCCTCGCTAGTACAATGACAACATTTTGCTTAGCATTTGCATGGTGGCAGATCGATCCCAGTTACAGGCCATGATTTTAGTTGTTTTATGGGGAGTCTACTGCTGTGCTTGGGTACCAGAGGGGCCTTTGGGCTTGCCCGTCTGACATTCTGGTAAACATCTATTCTGATGAAACGAACTGAAACCAAACGCCTGTAACATATTCTTCACATGGATATAGGGTCTTCCTTGACTGTCTACCAGTCCCTGGTAGTTACCTAGCCTAAAACCTGACAGGAGTCATCACTTTTGCTTCAGTACAGGACCAAAGGGCTTCGACTTCTGGGGAAGTAAACCAGCCACTTTAGTTATAGGGACTTTTACCCTCCTACTAACTACCACCATGTTGTTAAGTTTTAACAGTTGTATCCAATTTTACTTAAAGCATACTCCTATTAAGAGACACTAGTTTGTAATTAGGAAAAATACAAATACATTTTAAAATTTTGTGATATGCAGTAGGAACATCAAGAAAATTACAGTGCATGCAGACCTGAAGCTGTACCAGATAGAAAATTGTTTTCACCAAGTATTTAACCTTTTGTGTAAACATACTCGCCCCAACATACAAACCTTTTACATGTGGAGTGAGTAAGGAAAAGAATGACAGTATGATAAAAATACCTGTTGATAGTGGACATTAACTTATTACCTTTTTTTTTTTTTTTTTTTTTTTTTTCTTTTTTTTTTTTTTTGTAAACTTTTTCACCCCAACATACAAGCTTTTTATATGCAGAGTGAGTAAGCAAAAGAATTGGTGTGATAAAAGTGGGGTTGATAGTGAACTTTTATTAGTTTAAATAATGGACAACTTAGAAGTCCATGTTATATATAAGAGGAAATAATGAAAATATATTAAGAATTCATCATAAATTTTATGTAACAAATTCCTTAAACTTTATATCGATAAGTAAAGATTGACATTTATCATTATTATTCAGTGATGGTGAATAATTTTATTTCTTTTAAGAATGTTTATTGCTAGAACATAATTAACCTTTACATCCATCATTTTATCGAGAGACGTACAATAAATGTTTAAAACTGTATGACAACAAATAGGCTAACTTCCAAAATAATGAAACTAAAGGTAATGGAAGTAGAGGGCTTACTGTATTCATATTTAATTCAGTAGTTTGTCTAAATGAAGTTATAAGTTTTAGATGTATGTTTTATCATCTTGAAAAATATAAAGGATCCCTATTATAACATGAAAATAATAATTAGAAACTATCATTAAGAGCAAATTAATAGCATGATTGAATTTGTATCCTTTAGGAAAATATCACAAACTATTTTTTGTCACCTTTAGATGGGTTGCCAGTAATGGCATTTAAGAGCAAATGTTTGATTATAGCAATGTGAAATGTTCTTGTCAATGGTTATGGTCTTTAAGTAATTAGTACTTTATTACCTACCAAGAATAGGTCTCAGTTTAGGATGTGCAACCGAATTTGTATTGTGTGTGGTTTTGATATTTCTTTTAGAGCAAGAAATTGTATAAGCATTCTCCTATCATTTTTTTCTGTTCAACTTTGTTGTATTACTTATACAGTACTGTATTATCAATATAGATCTCAAGGTATTTAGCCTACCACAGAATATCTCTCTCTCTCTCTCTCTCTCTCTCTCTCTCTCTCTCTCTCTCTCTCTCTCTCTCTCTCTCTCTCTCTCTCTCTCTCTCTCTTTTTTTTTTATTCTTTTTTTCGTATGTGTTATTCCTGTTGCTTTCCCTCTTTCAAAGTAAATTAAGTAAATTAGTTACAATTGCTTACGGGCTGCCAAGGCAAGAGCCCATTTCTTGCATAAGGCAAGGCAATCTTAATAGACAGACAGCCTGTTGCATCTTAATTCTTCCTGTAAGGCTCACTATTTTAAGGTGGTGTCTCTTGGCTAATTTTGAAATATAAGTTACAGCTATTGTGTTGCTTTAGTCTAGACCATTTTTTAAGTTTTATTGGGCTTTTATCATGGTTACTTGATTCATTTTAGCCATCCACTCATAATGCCAAGTATCATGCAAGCAAATACATGTTCTTTCCTTCTAACTTTCGTTGATATTCCTCTATAACTTCTCGCCACATTAGTTTCTCTAAATTTTGAAGTATGCCCAAATGCCCTTTTTTAAGAGAATAAAGTTCTTGCCTCATTCTTTTTATACAGTGGTTATGCTTATATTTAATAATGTTACAGCATGAATTACTAACGTAACATCAGTGCCTTCTCTCCATGAATATTACTGTCTCTCCCTCAGCAATTATCACTCGCTTCTCTGTCCATGTTCCTTTTTGTGTACCCACATAAACCCATTCAGCTTCCCCATCTTCTGAGAGTAATCTGTGGTCAGACTTAGCATAATCACTTGTACTTGATCGTGTTTTTGAACACTCCAAAATCTCGGCTTATGATGACGATTACATTAAGGCTATATGTATCCACCGCATTCAACAGCTCCTTTTACAATCGAATGCAGCGTTCTCTAGAGTTCTATCGGACCCAGCAACTTGTTTCCTTACAAAGAAAAAGTTAATTTCATGGAATAAAATTGGAGTTTTCCTATTGAAGTCTTTTTCACATGGTCTGTCCGCTCTTCTTTTTTTTTTAGTAGTAGTAGTAGTAGTAGTAGTATATTTCCTTATGTATAGCACAAGGTCTTGTGCATGTAAGGTATAGTTTTATTGATGGGAGTTCCTTGTTGTACCTTATCCAATAAGTTTGTGTACCTTTTTTTAAAGTCTACACTAACTTATTTCACTCGAAGATCTGTATTACCTGCCATCACGTAAAAGGTCTTAAAATGTTGTGCCGTAACTGAAATACAAACCACGCTATTTAATGTGGGTAATTACTTTCGGCGTAGCTGAAATGACGAGCCATTAGAATTTTAACGAGGGTTTATTACCCTACCGCTAGTTAGTGGGGGTAGGGAGGGTAGCTTGCTAACCCCCCCCCACCCCCCCCCCCCCTCGCACACACCTGTGCTGAGCTCACTTTGCTCTCGGCTTGGGTGGTAGTCGGACGTGTCCACTGTCACCCTCGCCTTCTTTGACAGCCATTGCTAATCTTTTTGCTTTTCCTTTGACAAAGTGTGTGTGAAGTTGGCCTCTGTGATGCGTAAGTGTCCTGGATTACCTGACCGCCCTTGTGGCACGCATATGTCGGCGGTCGAAATGGACCCCCACACCTTGTGTCCTTATTGTAGGGGCCAGCGGTGTGATAGGAATAATGTGTGTGGTGAGTGTAGGGAGTGGTCTACCTCCCATTGGGAGAGGTTTTCTCGGCGCCGGAAGAAGAAGTCCAGGTGGGATATTTCTCCTTTGAAGGTTTCTTTGAAAGGAGAAAATCCCAAGGGCTCTTCTTCCATGGCCCAAACCTCCTCCGAAGCTCCCACTCGATCGGTTTCTTCCGAGAAACTGTCGAGTGGTAGCTTTGGCCGTAGTTCTGTTGACCAATCTCGGGGTTTGGGAGAGGGAGTTGCCTCCCATAGCGAGGCAGCTCCTCCTCCTCCCCCGGGGGAGGATTTTAATGTACCTGTATCTAATAATGATTTGTTTCAGCTTTGGGCTTCCTTGGGGCTTGAGGGTTTGCCCTCCAAGGAAGCCTTGTTTTACATGATCAAGTTGGGGGCAGCTGTCAAACAATCGCCGACTTTAGCAGAGGTTGATCCTCTGTCTATCGTTGACGTTGTTGTGGCAAAGGCTTCCGATGAGTTGTATCAAACCTCTGCTCCTGATGTTCCCGATGTAGCTGAAGGCTTAGTTCCCCGCTCCGAACATCCTTCGAGGGAGGAACTAAGTCCAACGGTCTCTCCTTCTGGTGATTCTCCCCCTCGGGGGAGTTCACTTACAGAGACTCCTCTTCGGAGGACTGCTGATGGTCAGCCCGCTAACCCCACGGCCCCCAGAGGGCGTATAAGGCGTAAAGCCCGCCTTCCTCTTCGCCGTAGAGGCCTTCCTTCACCTCACAAGGGTGGTAGGAGGCGTCTCTTCGGTTCATCATCTCCGCAGTCCTCCGCAGAGGAACCTCGCCGTCGTTCTCAGACTCTAGAAGCTACATCCCTGGACCTTTCTGCGGATCATTTGCGATCTCCTTCGGTGGAAGGTCGTCCTTACAAAGGGCACGCCGACCTTCCACCCGCCAGACCTGCTAACCTGCCATCGCCGTTTCTGGCTGCTGACGCGCTGTGGGCGTCAACTCATCCCGTTGTAAAATGGGCAACAGTCCCTTCGGGGCATCAAGGACTTTCGCACAAATTTGTGCACAAATCCTTTACGTGCCAGGTCTCCCTTGCGCGCCAACGATCTCGCGCACAAGCGCTCGCCTGCAGATGTTCCTGTTATAGCGCACCAGCCCTCACCTCCGCGTCATCACTCTCCTGATCGCTAGCGCGCCCTCATCCTGCTGCCCGCCATGCGCGCCCCCGTTCTCCTGCTCACCTACGTGCCAACGATCTACTGTGCGCCCACGATCTTCTGATCTGGGCGCAATGGGGAAGGTAACCTCTTCCCCTGCTCGCCAGCGCTCACCAACGCGCCATCGATCGCCGACACGCCATCGGACCCCGCCTGCGCGCCACGAGGTTGCACACTCGCGCCCACGGCCATCACCACAGCCAGATGTGCGCTCTCGTAGGGATATATCTCCAGCGCGCGCCCAACGTTATCGCCCGCACGGGCTCTTCGGCCAGACCCTGCGCGCCCGCGCGCGCGCAAATAAACGCCTTCGCGTGCGCAAATAATGGCCTTCGCGTGCACGAGCGCTTATTCACCCCCCCCAGACTCACTCCCTCCCCTTTGGACGAAGATTTCCCGTCCTCAATGGAGTCACGCGAGGTGAGGCGTTACCCCATCGCACCAATGAGGGAAACCCCACCTCGCGCCGGGAAGCCTTTTTGGGTAGGGGTGGAAAAGAGCCTCCAACTATCACTGTTGGAGTCCTGCATCCCTCCCAGGAGGGAGTCGAAGGACTCTTAAGACTTTGCCTAAGTCATCCTCAAGGATTAGACTGGAGCCAGCCAAGCCCTCAGAGAATGTCCACGAGTCCCCCCAAGAAGAGCCTTTGGGGACAGGAGACTTTGCTGCTAGCCCTTCAGGAGGGGAGCTGCAGGAATCAGAGCATGCGTTCTGGCAGGTTCTGACCCTTATGAGGAATCTCAATGGGTTTGCGGATCCAGAGATTCCCCCTCGTGAGGGCAAGGACACGGTCTTGGACCGAGTCTTTGGTACTCAAAAACCCTCATAGGTCAGCGCGGCTTTGCCCTGGTCTCCAGGGGTTGAGAGTGCCAGAGACAAGGTCGAAGGCCAGCTCTCCGAGCTTGCCTCCTCCAGCCAATCCAGCGCCGGCAACAAACTCCTCCCTCCTCCTCGTGTCCATCAGAGGAGGTACTTTGACATCATGGAGGAGACTTGTTTAGCTCTTCCCCCACACCACTCTTTGGAAGAGCTTACCAGGGGAGTCCCTTTAGAGGGACTCTCCAACCGGCAATTTCTCGTTCTCGGCAACGGAGATCCTTAGCCAGGAGAAGGTGGCGAAGTGTGCCATGCAGGCAAGTTTGTGGCTGGACATCTGGCTAGGGTCTCTGAGCATCCTGTTACGATCAGAGGACTTGTCCAAAGAGAGTACCAGGAAGGCCATGGAGACCTTTTTACTCTCAGGCACTCGTACAATCGAGTTTCTAGCCCACCAAGTCTCGAACTTGTGGGCTAATACCATCTTGAAACGTCGAGATGCGGTGTCTGAGAGATTCCACTAAAAGGTCCCCAGTACCGAGATCAGCAGGCTCAAACATTCTTCCATCATGGGGAAGAACTTGTTCGAGCCTAAGGACGTGGAGCAGGCGGCTGAGAGGTGGAGGAAGTCCAACCAGGACTCTCTCCTACATAGAGCTTTAACATCGAAGCCCTATAAACCTCCAGCAACCCAGCAATCACGTCCTACCAAGACCACGAAATCGGCAGCTACAGCGAAGACAACGGTGTCTAAGCCCTTTCCTGTCAAGGACAAGAAAGGCAAAAAGTCGTCCAAGGGAGGAAAGAATCCTAGAGGGAGTGGCCGAGGCCGCAAACGCTAGGATTGGCAGTCCCCCTGCATGTCCACCAGTGGGGGGATGCCTACAAAGTTGCGCAAACAGGTGGCAGCAACTCGGGGCCGATTCCTGGACGATTTCCGTAATCAGGCAAGGATATCGCGTCCTGTTCACATCTCTACCTCACCTGTCAGCAAATCCAGTGTTGTTGAGCTCCCTTGCCATGGGATCGGCAAGTGGGCAAGCTCTTCGGGCAGAAGTCGAGACCATGTTGAAGAAGGGCGCTCCCCAAGATGTCGCCGACGGGTCCCCAGGCTTCTTCGGTAGACTCTTTCTTGTAAAGAAGGCGTCTGGAGACTGGAGACCAGTCTTCAACTTCTCAGGTCTGAACATGTTTGTCAAGCAGACCCCGTTCAGCATGGAGACCGCAGACACGGTCAGACTTTCAGTGAGACCGCAAGACTTCATGTGTACACTGGACCTGAAGGACGCGTACTTCCAGATCCCAGTCCATCCGTCTTCAAGGAAGTACTTAAGATTCAGTTCAAGGTGATGTGTTTCGGTCTCTCCACAGCACCACAGGTTTTCACTAGTGTTCACCCTAATATCATCGTGGACACACAGGATCGGCATCCGTCTCCTCCGTTATCTGGACGACTGGCTGATCCTAGAAGACTCGGAGTCATCCCTTCTTCGACACCGAGACAAACTTCTGGGACTTTGCCAAGATCTGGGGATCATGGTAAATCTCGAGAAGTCTTCTCTGCTTCCCACTCAAAGACTGGTATATCTAGGCATGATCATAGACACCAATCTCCACAAAGCCTTCCCATCAGACGACAGGAAAGCAAGGCTGAGGAGAGTTGCGAGTCCTTTCCTCAGACGAGAAGAGCTTCCAGCCCAATCGTGGTTACGTCTCCTCGGTCACCTCTCATCCTTGGCTCGTCTAGTTCCCAACGGTCGCCTCAGAATGAGATCTCTCCAATGGCGACTCAAGTCCCGGTGGAATCAGGGTCAGGATTCCCCGGACGTCATGATCCCTATGGGTTCTGCGGAACAGACAAACCTTCAGTGGTGGGTGACAGACGAGAACCTACGAAGGGGAGTGGATCTTCTCGTCCTCCCCCCGGATTTGATGCTGTTTTCGGACGCCTCAAAGAAAGGGTGGGGGGCCACGATCTACATCACAGGACCTCAGGCCTGTGGTCAGAATCAGAAAAGCGCGTCCATATAAATCTGCTAGAAATGAAGGCTGTATTCCTGGCCCTTCAACAGTTCCAACAATACTTGGCTGGTTACTCTGTGGTGGTGATGAGCGACAACACCACAGTAGTGGCTTACATCAACAAGCAAGGAGGTACCTTTTCAAAGCAGCTATCCCATCTCGCAGTAGAGATACTGAGGTGGACCGAAGTCCACTCGATTCCACTATCGGCTCGCTTCATTCCAGGCAAGGGAAATGTGCTCGCCGACAGTCTGAGCAGAGCGTCTCGGATAGTGAGTACTGTACCGGGTGGTCTTTGGATCATCTAGTAGCCAACAAAGTCCTGACTTAGTGGGGTTCCCTGACTGTGGATCTGTTTGCTACAGCTCCCGCTGTACTGCTCCCCAGTCCTGGATCCCAAGGCACTCTGGCAAGATGCCTTCCAACAACGGTGGGACAACATGGACGTATATGCCTTTCCCCCGTTCTGTCTGATGAGGAGGGTGCTCAACAGGACCAGAATATCGGTCAATCTCTCGGTTACCCTTATAGCTCCGCTATGGCATCACGCGGAATGGTTTCCAGACCTTCTGCAACTCCTAACAGAACTTCTGAGAGAACTCCCTCCACGACACGAGCTACTCAAACAACCACACGCCAACATCTTTCACAAAGCCGTAGCTTTGCTTCGACTTCACGCCTGGAGACTATCCAGCATCTCCTCGCTGAGAGAGGATTTTCGCAGCAAGTTGCAAACAGGATGTCTGGACACCTGCGAAGGTCATCCGCAGCAGTCTACCAGGCAAAGTGGGGAGTTTTCTGTGGTTGGTGTCGTGGAAGGGGCATCTCTCCACTTGATGCCACTATTCCAGCAATAGCGGAGTTCTTCGTGTATTTGCAGGAAGAAATGCGCCATTCAGTCTCAGCAGTGAAAGGCTATCGCTCAGCCTTAAGTCTAGCCTTCAAGCTCAAAGGAGTGGACATTTCTTCCTCGCTGGAACTTTCCCTACTCATACGAAGTTATGAACTTACCTACCCTCAGTTGGAAGTGAGACCACCTCCATGGAATGTGGTTAGAGTTCTCATCTGATTTTACAAGCTGGACACTGTGCTCCTGGCTTTGGTCAAGCCCCATTAGAGAAAATTTGATGGAGCTCCACTGAATAACAAATAAGCCTTCCATGAATGCTTCGTAAACTTCAGGATGAACTTCAGGTAACAATGCCACCTAACTTGGAAGATGGTGTTCCTACTCTACTAGCTTTGGCCTCGGCCAAGCGAGTCAGTGAACTTCATGGTCTCTCGTATGACATCGCCCATTCAAGAGGATGGGGGGAGGTAACGTTCAGATTCGTCCCTGAGTTTATTGCCAAGACTCAGAATCCAGGAGTGCCGGACCATCAGTTAGACTCTTTCGAGATTTCGAGTCTTCGTTCTATAACAGATGACCCAGACCATCTCCTACTGTGTCCAGTAAGGAGTCCGAGGCTGTATCTCAAAAGAACAGCTGCAGTTTGTCCCCAAGTGCAGGCATTGTTTGTGAGCACTGGGAGAACTAAGAAGAGGGTTACCAAGAATACCATCTCTGCATGGATTCGTAGGGTGATCCATCTGTCCCTGAATCCTGATCCTCCTCCGTCACGTCGCCCTAGAGCACATGATGTCAGGGGCGTAGCTACGTCCCTGGCCTTCAAGAAGAACTGTTCAGTGACGCAGGTTCTACAAGGGGGGGTTTGGAAGCGTCAGACGACCTTAACAGCCCACTACCTGCAAGACGTGACCCACAGGAGGCTCGATACGTTCTCTATTGGCCTGTGGTGGCTGTACAACAGCTGGTTTAAAACCTTAGGCTCCTTAATGGACAAGTAGCAGAAGGTTGAGGGCATTGTTACCCAGTCTTAGTCTGCATGAATGAAAAGGTTTGTCTGGCCCTTATTCTTTTCTTCATCCTCCCCTCTCTTGGGGAAAGCAGCATCCTGGGTTCTCTGCACAGCTGACCTCAAACCACTGCAAGTAAACCATTTTTCCTTGTGTTCCTAGTATTAAGCTAATACTGTCACGTCCCCATACCCTGACGAGGTGGTATTGGGAGAGTCCTAGCCTAAAGTTTCCATCTAAAGGACTACAGGTCAACTTCCTAGGACGAGTCACACTTCAGACCTTCACACACAGCTTACGTAGGCCGCAGCCCTTGCACAGCAAGGTTCTAGCGAGGTACAGGGTCTCCTTATTGTTGAGTGCTGACACACTCAGATACTGAGTCCCCGGGCAAAGCCAAAAGCCAGTGCTGGCTGGGACTTGCCACCCTTCCTAAGGGGGGAGTCACCCATATTAAATAGCGTGGTTTGTATTTCAGTTATGGAACAAATGACAAATTCGTTGGTAATTTGTATTTTTCCTAACTATACAAACCTTAGCTATTTAATCAAACTTGCTCGCCAGCCCTATCCCCCTTGAAGTCCTACCTCTAAGCAAAGTGAGCTCAAGCACAGGTGTGTGTGTGGGGGGGGGGGTAGCAAGCTACCCTCCCTACCCCCCCGCTAACTAGCGGTGGGGTAGTAAACCCTCGTTAAAATTCTAATGGCTCGTCATTTCAGTTACGCCTTAAGTAATTACCCGTATTAAATAGCTAAGGTTTGTATAGTTAGGAAAAATACAAATTACCTACTAATTTGTCATTTTTTACATATGCTGTGCTTGATGTAAAGTAAGAGCTTTTTGCTGTTACAGCAGCACTTGATCTCTTCAAATCTGATATCTTTAGCCTTTATGTATAGTTATTGTTTTTATCTGCTCATCTTTTCTTTTTCATCTCGTAAGGTGTTTATAATGACAATATGTAATTTTTTTTAGCTAGAGAGGTTCATAAGTTAGTTTGAGAACTTAGGAGGATTGAAGTTCAGGGTATATCTGAATTAGTAGTAAATCTTAGTTATTATCACTGGTAATGTAAAGAAATATAAACCTCTTCCATCGCTTTCAAAGAAGTGTTTTTGTATCTCAATGTCTTGTGGTTCACAGTGTGATAGTGCATCTTGAATGGTTGCATATACAGTATGTTTGGGGCGCAAGTGCATAACAGAACTTTTCATGCTGAAATATTAGTACAGTATTTAATTGCAATGAGACAATTTTTTATCATTTTAAATAATTGTGGAAAGGTAATGTTCTATATATTTGCCACTTAATAGGATCAAGAACATTGCTAGCTTGTCTAGATCAATAAAGGCTAAAGAGTGATACTTATTTCTGTTTGTATTCCTTTGTATTTCACCACCTAATCTCTCACTCTCCCCACAGATCTTAACTGGACTCTGTCCGGAGTAGAGCTGCCAATAAGAAACAGACTAGGTTTATCCATGACCAGGTTTCGACAGGCTTTAGCTTCTACTTCCTTCCCATGGTCGTCATTGAGTGTTCTTGAAGAGCTTCAGGTCATCTTATGTCCTGTGTATATGACCTTGCCATGATTTCATCGTAGCGCGCCAACGTGTCCACCTTAGTTGCAGCCTGATTGAACATTATCACCCCCCCCCCTCTCTCTCTCTCTTTTTTTTTTTTTTTTTTTTTTTTTTTTTTTTTTTTTTTTTAGCCACAACTGACATACATCTGCTATTTCTCTCACCACAACTGACCCACCTCTCTGCTCTTTCTCTCACCACAACTGACCCACCTCTCTGCTCTTTCTCTCACCACAACTGACCCACCTCTCTGCTCTTTCTCTCACCACAACTGACCCACCTCTCTGCTCTTTCTCTCACCACAACTAACTAACCTCTCTGCTCTTACTCGCACCACAACTGACCCACCCCTCTGCTCTCTCACCACAACTGACGTTAACTCTTTGCTCTTCCTCTCGCACAACTGACGTTACTCTTTGCTCTTCCTCTCACACAACTGAAGTTCCTCTTTGCTCTTCCTCTCACCAAAACTGTTGTTCCTCTTTGCTCTTCCTCTTACCAAAACTGATGTTCCTCTGCTCTTTCTCTCACCACAACTGACCCACCTCTCTACTCTTTCTCTCACCACAACTGACCCACCTCTCTACTCTTTCTCTCACTACAACTGACCCACCTCTCTACTCTCTCTCATCACAACTGGCCCACCTCTCTACTCTTTCTCTCATCACAACTGGCCCACCTCTCTACTCTTTCTCTCATCACAACTGGCCCACCTCTCTACTCTTTCTCTCACCACAACTGGCCCACCTCTCTACTCTTTCTCTCACCACAACTGACCCACCTCTCTACTCTTTCTCTCACCACAACTGCTTCAGCTCTCTACTCTTTCTCTCACCACAACTGACCCGCCTCTCTCTTTCTCTCACCACAACTGACCCACCTCTCTTTCTCTCACCACAACTGACCCACCTCTCTACTTTCTCTCACCACAACTGACCCACCTCTCTACTCTTTCTCTCACCACAACTGACCCACCTCTCTACTCTTTCTCTCACCACAACTGACCCACCTCTCTACTCTTTCTCTCACCACAACTGACCCACCTCTCTACTCTTTCTCTCACCACAACTGACCCACCTCTCTACTCTTTCTCGCACCACAACTGACCCACCTCTCTACTCTTTGTCGCACCACAACTGAACCAACCTCTCTGCTCTTTCTCTCACCACAACTGAACCAACCTCTCTGCTCTTTCTCTCACCACAACTGAACCACCCTTCTGCTCTTTCTCTCACCACAACTGAACCACCCTTCTGCTCTTTCTCTCACCACAACTGAACCACCCTTCTGCTCTTTCTCTCGCCACAACTGAACCACCCTTCTGCTCTTTCTCTCGCCACAACTGAACCACCCCTCTGCTCTTTCTCTCGCCACAACTGAACCACCCCTCTGCTCTTTCTCTCGCCACAACTGACCCACCCCTCTGCTCTTTCTCTCGCCACAGCTGACCCACCCCTCTGCTCTTTCTCTCGCCACAGCTGACCCACCCCTCTGCTCTTTCTCTCGCCACAGCTGACCCACCCCTCTGCTCTTTCTCTCGCCACAGCTGACCCACCCCTCTGCTCTTTCTCTCGCCACAGCTGACCCACCCCTCTGCTCTTTCTCTCGCCACAGCTGACCCACCCCTCTGCTCTTTCTCTCGCCACAGCTGACCCACCCCTCTGCTCTTTCTCTCGCCACAGCTGACCCACCCCTCTGCTCTTTCTCTCGCCACAGCTGACCCACCCCTCTGCTCTTTCTCTCGCCACAGCTGACCCACCCCTCTGCTCTTTCTCTCGCCACAGCTGACCCACCCCTCTGCTCTTTCTCTCGCCACAGCTGACCCACCCCTCTGCTCTTTCTCTCGCCACAGCTGACCCACCCCTCTGCTCTTTCTCTCGCCACAGCTGACCCACCCCTCTGCTCTTTCTCTCGCCACAGCTGACCCACCCCTCTGCTCTTTCTCTCGCCACAGCTGACCCACCCCTCTGCTCTTTCTCTCGCCACAGCTGACCCACCCCTCTGCTCTTTCTCTCGCCACAGCTGACCCACCCCTCTGCTCTTTCTCTCGCCACAGCTGACCCACCCCTCTGCTCTTTCTCTCGCCACAGCTGACCCACCTCTCTGCCTCTGCTCTTTCTCTCACCACAAGTGACCTACCTCTGCTCTTTCTCTCACCACAAGTAACCCACCCTCTGCTCTTTCTCTCACCACAAGTAACCCACCCTCTGCTCTTTCTCTCACCACAAGTAACCCACCCTCTGCTCTTTCTCTCACCACAAGTAACCCACCCTCTGCTCTTTCTCTCACCACAAGTAACCCACCCTCTGCTCTTTCTCTCACCACAAGTAACCCACCCTCTGCTCTTTCTCTCACCACAAGTAACCCACCCTCTGCTCTTTCTCTCACCACAAGTAACCCACCCTCTGCTCTTTCTCTCACCACAAGTAACCCACCCTCTGCTCTTTCTCTCACCACAAGTAACCCACCCTCTGCTCTTTCTCTCACCACAAGTGACTCACCCTCTGCTCTTTCTCTCACCACAAGTAACCCACCCCTCTGCTCTTTCTCTCACCACAAGTAACCCACCCCTCTGCTCTTTCTCTCACCACAAGTAACCCACCCCTCTGCTCTTTCTCTCACCACAAGTAACCCACCCCTCTGCTCTCCTCCTCATCACAACTAACCCACCCCTCTGCTCTCCTCCTCATCACAACTAACCCACCCCTCTGCTCTCCTCCTCATCACAACTAACCCACCCCTCTGCTCTCCTCCTCATCACAACTAACCCACCCCTCTGCTCTCCTCCTCATCACAACTAACCCACCCCTCTGCTCTCCTCCTCATCACAACTAACCCACCCCTCTGCTCTCCTCCTCATCACAACTAACCCACCCCTCTGCTCTCCTCATCACAACTAACCCACCCCTCTGCTCTCCTCCTCATCACAACTAACCCACCCCTCTGCTCTCCTCCTCATCACAACTAACCCACCCCTCTGCTCTCCTCCTCATCACAACTAACCCACCCCTCTGCTCTCCTCCTCATCACAACTAACCCACCCCTCTGCTCTCCTCCTCATCACAACTAACCCACCCCTCTGCTCTCCTCCTCATCACAACTAACCCACCCCTCTGCTCTCCTCCTCATCACAACTAACCCAACCCTCTGCTCTCTTTCTCTCGCCACAAGTGACCTACCTCTGCTCTCTTTCTCTCGCCACAAGTGACCTACCTCTGCTCTCTTTCTCTCGCCACAAGTGACCTACCTCTGCTCTCTTTCTCTCGCCACAAGTGACCTACCTCTGCTCTCTTTCTCTCGCCACAAGTGACCTACCTCTGCTCTCTTTCTCTCGCCACAAGTGACCTACCTCTGCTCTCTCTCTCACCACAAGTGACCTACCTCTGCTCTCTTCCTCACCACAAGTGACCTACCTCTGCTCTCTTCCTCACCACAAGTGACCTACCTCTGCTCTCTTCCTCACCACAAGTGACCTACCTCTGCTCTCTTCCTCACCACAAGTGACCTACCTCTGCTCTCTTCCTCACCACAAGTGACCTACCTCTGCTCTCTTCCTCACCACAAGTGACCTACCTCTGCTCTCTTCCTCACCACAAGTGACCTACCTCTGCTCTTTCTCTCGCCACAAGTAACCCACCCCTCTGCTCTTTCTCTCGCCACAACTAACCCACCCCTCTGCTCTTTCTCTCGCCACAACTAACCCACCCCTCTGCGCTCTCTCACCACAACTAACCCACCCCTCTGCTCTCTCTCACCACAACTAACCCACCCCTCTGCTCTCTCTCTCACCACAACTAACCCACCCCTCTGCTCTCTCTCTCACCACAACTAACCCACCCCTCTGCTCTCTCTCTCACCACAACTAACCCACCCCTCTGCTCTCTCTCTCACCACAACTAACCCACCCCTCTGCGCTCTTTCTCACCACAACTAACCCACCCCTCTGCGCTCTTTCTCACCACAACTAACCCACCCCAATGCGCTCTTTCTCACCACAACTAACCCACCCCTTTCCTCTTTGTCCCACCATTGCACTAAGACTCATTCCCATGATATTTCACCATTATTGACCCCCTCTGTTTCAACAGCTGAACTATCTATCCCTGCATATTTCTGTTTGTAAGATGAATTATTTGAATGTATGTTGCATAATAAACCATCTGAAATAAAATTTCAAAGGGTAAAGTATCCAGTTAAATGAGATAGTTTCTTAGTACAATAGCTTATGTAGAAGTAGGCTATTATATTAAGTTAAATTGGTCTAATTGTATTTAGTCTACTTAATATAAATACCAATAAAAACTTTTTATATATAATTGTCAACTTGACCATACGCTATTGTACCGAGAAAAAGTCTCGTTTTAATTGGATACCTTTACCATTCACTCAAAAGCAATACAATATTTTATTTCCTTCCAAGTCATTATTGTTATTAAATTGCATAGGTTTTTTGTGATAGTACCATTTAAATCTTAATATCGTGCATGCAGGAAGTTATATAGCAAATGGTTCTTATGCAAGTAACCTTTTTGTCGTATCTCATCTGCATATAGAAATATGCAGAGAAAAAGAAATACAATGTTTCACACATACAGCTGAAAGCCTTTGGTATTGCTCATTACAAAACTAAAGAAAATGTAACTATTTTGGGAAAAATAAAATTTAAGTATCCATTTATTTTTATTCAAAACTCCCTACCTAATATTTTGTCCCCGGGCATTGCAGCATTTGGAGAGGCTTGTTCTTGGTAGAAAGTACCCAGTAAGGTGCATTATTTCAAACCAACTTTGGTTTTCTTAGCTGAATTCATAGTACGGGAGTGTCATTACATACCTCATAGTTTACCATTCATTACCGTTTTCTCTGATACATGTAAAGACTAAGTACATTCATAGAAAACGAGCCAAATACAAAGTAACTCGGTATTGGGTAAGGAGGGGGTTACCAGGTGATTAGCTTACATTCTCTCAAGGTTGCAACTAATAGTTCTTAGGCAATTTTTCTTCGAAATTTTGTGCATATGGCATGAAACATAATTTTACCACCAAAAATTTGTGCCATTGTCAGACCATGTTAGGAAAAAAAAAAAAGGGGAAAACTAAATTCCACAAATCTACTGGGTTCATACATAAGTAATATGGTTATTTGATTTTTCTCAAAATGAAAATGGCTAGTGTACCCTCACAACAGGTTTTTTCTATTTGTTATCCGAAACAAATTAGCCATAGTGATTTTTACAGGCTTCATTTATAACCAAATTCAAGACTTACAGCTTCACAGTAACATTCTTCTGGCCTACATAAAATTAATCTATTTTTTCCACTTAATATTCTTACACAAAATTTACTATAATACCTATAAGAGCAGTCTAAAATAACTGGTTAATACTAATATCAGTATGACTCACCAGCAGAGCTACTTTATTGAATGAAGAGCAATGGCCAATTTTTTTTTTTTTAACTATAAACTTAGTTCAATCGAGAGTAATAGCTTCCCCTTAAAATTAGTTTTAATTTCTTTATCATGACCAATTTTCGACAATTCTATATTCATCTTTATTATTTGATATGGTGCATTCTTGTTTCCGCACATTTGACTAAATTTTACTTTTCACCGGTATTACACCGATACCAAATTTGATTAAAAACTTGTTACTTGAACTTGTGCAATCATGACAAAGCCGATTTTGGGCATATTCTACAACAAACAACTAGATAATTACACAACTTCTTAAGCTTAATAACTAAAGTATCACTCACAGGCTTAGCCTATTCAGATAAAAAAAAATGTGTACTATTTTTATAAATCAACTAAGTTTCAATAAAAATATTTAAATGACAAACATTGAATATAAATTTAAATCATCAGATGCCTTTTGAAAACCAGAATTACAGGAATTCCACAATAACCTTCAGATATTTCAATGAACTTTATTGTATTTAATTAAACTTGCAAACCATCCTCCAGTCTCTTACAACAATTAATTTACATTACAACACACACAGTTCCCCCAAAAGCAGACAAGTGACCCAAACACCTAAATCTCCTTAAGGCCCAACACCATCTCATGTAAATGATTGAGACGGGTAAATGGTTGGAAACGGGCAAAGCTACTATCCTACTACCCCATTCTTCCTCCCCCAGCAGGGTAGCAGGTCGGACTAACGTCAGCCTTCACTTTGCACGTGAACCACCAGGCCACTTTAGTTTCTGTGAGACTAAGTCTTACAAAATTTATTACATTGCCAGGTAATTAAGAGAGATGTCCAATGCCTATTTCAGACATTACTTCAGGTATTCTAAATAAGTCAAGCCATTTCCCCCTAATCTACAGTTAACACTTACCAAAAGTGGATTTTGTATTTTCCTATAATCAAAGATATAGTCTATAAAGATTGCTATTTTATATAGCTCATCAATATCTCTTTAATATCTGCTGGAAAAAGCAAGACAAACTATTGATTTTATTAGCTAAACAGGGCTACAGCACTAAACATACCTATATAATCATAATGATCATTAGAACAGGGATACCACTTCTACCTTCATAATGCGAGTACTGGTCCGGGAGGAAAGTTAAAAATTAGTTTGTTTCCTACAGTATATACAATATCCATATTGTGCATATCGACTTGACCTTAAAATTATTATAAAAAGATGCTATTTGTTGTCTAGCAAGGACAGCCAGACAAGTTCTTTCTCATTAGCAGCCCATCAATGAAATGTTGAATTATTTCAAGGGGATAGGCATTTAGTGCTGCCAGGGAGCAACCTTTGCTTGTTTTTGCATCTTTAATTTTTTATTTTACTTTTTTTCATAATCCTACAAGGAGTTAATATAAACTGAAGATAAGCTTCAAGTAATTAAAATAGTATGATCCTCAATTTCTTTATAGAAATTTTGACATAATTAAAGGGGGTAACATTTAAATTGGTTTTGTGTTACGTTCATCAAAAGACAAATGCTACTCCAGTCTGAGTAACAACCAGTAATTAAGAACCTCTGCAGTTACCAAGCTCGTGAATGGTGATGAATGAATGAATGAATGAACGGATCACTGTAAGTTACCAAGCATTGTAACACCTCTTAGAATGATGATTTCTTTAATTACGACCCTAATGTAATTGGCACTTTTACATTACCCCCACTTTCATTTAATTGCCCCTCAAATGCTGAGCCTAAATTACTAGTTTTTGAAAATGCACTTTCTAAATAAGGAATTCTTTAAAACAATTGAATTCTAAAAAAAAACAAACATAACCTTTGAAGACAGACACTCCCAGCAGAATTAACTAAACAGGTTACAACCATTTAAAGGGTAGTAATGTCATAAACTTAAAACACTCGGACCTCATCACTAGACTAACACAAACAACCCACGATAAGCTATATTCTTGTGAATTGAAAAAATCAAGGCAAAACACATTGGTGAATAACAAAATTCTAAATAAACCTTGTAAACAAAAGCTTAGCTTAACAAATGGACCAAGACTTTGTAATTTGTGTACATAACCTTGTTGCAAACAAAAACCACTTCCTATGTGCAAAATCTTTAAAGGTTAAAAGAACTTTCTGAAAGCAATATTACTAACACAAGAAAATAGACTGAGAAAAGGATGAAGAAAACTTTAAAAAAACACTTATAAACCTTCTAAAGAAAAAACCTGAAATTCTATAAGCTTTAAAAATAAAAACACAAATAACCAACCATCTTAAAGCATATATTGCAGAGGAACATGTCCACAACCAAACCAGCTAAACCTTCTCAAGGTAAAAATATAGGAACAAATCCTTTGAAAAAGCAACAAACAAACTTTATCATGGCAATCAGATCACAGAACAGACTTTCAAAAATCAATCTATCTATATACCATGGCACTTCCCCCGACATCCAAAAAGAAACAAGATGATTTCTTCTTCACAGTTCCTCTTTACTTGACAATGGACTCGGCAGAATTTGGTTGGTACTGCTAGGGTGCCACACTCAACCCTCCCGTCTTCCACCACAAATGAAGCTTCGTATGCCGACTCCCCTACTGCCGCTACCTCAGCAGTCACCTAGTAGCAGCAGGACCTATCTGAACTATATCATAATCGCTTGCCATTCATTTCTATTCCTAGCACACACTTTTGCCTCTCACATCTATCTTCCTGTCACCTAGAGCTTTCCTTACTCCATCCATCCACCTAAACCTTGGCTTTCCTCTTGCAATTTTCCCATCAACTCCTGCATTCATCACCACCTTCAGCAGACAACCATTTCACCATCCTCCATACAAGCACAAACAACCTGAACCCATTCATATCCACACTAGTTGCTATTTCATTCCTAACTCTGTCCAATCAAGATAAACCAGCCATACTCCACAGACATTTCATCACGAATACATTAAATTTGTCTCACCGTCACTTTCATTCCCCACAACTCCGATCCATACATCACAGCTGGTACAATCACTTTCTCATACAGAACTCTCTACATTAATTCATAACCTTCTATTCTTTACTATTCCCTTCACTGCTTCAACACTTTACAACCTTTATTCACTCTCTCACATACATCTGCTTCCACTCCACCATTTGCAACAACATAACCCAAGTACTTCAGCTTGTCTACTTCCTCAAGTAAGTAACTCTCTATTCAACATGGTATTCAATCTACAACCACCTTCCCTTTTTGTGCATCTCATAACCTTACTCTTACTCATAAACTCGCAACTACTTTCCCTCGCATACTCTTCCAAATATCAGACTAAACGACCAAGAACAAGGGAAAACTAAAAAATAAAAGGCTTTACGTTTTCAGACTAACAAGTCTACAAAACAAAGACCATCATTAATAGACAGACCACCTTAGGGCATAAACGCTGCAAACTAACAGAACAAAATTCCCGACAAAACACACCGTAAGGCGAAAATGGTATGCCGGAAGCTAACAGACAACCTAAAAACAATCACAAACCAACAAAATTTTAAGGCAAGTTTTACCGAGCAACATCCTAACCAACCATAAAAAGATTTTCAGGTATTTCATTGACTAAAAGACTATACCAACCTAAAACCACTACCAAAAGATAGGCTTTGTATTAACAAGGCCCTCACACGGTACATAATCAGCAACTGAACATAACAGCCCAGAATAGTTGTTCAGATTGAATCTGGAACTATGTAACAAACTATTACTTTTCAATATCAAAATCCCAGTTCTTTAAAAAAATTTTTTTTTCCAAACCAAACCAAACAAACTATACTCCTATTCAAAGACATTGGTTTTAAAAAACATATGCCTTACTAAATTGTCTGAATTTAGTTTGTGAAAACTGAAGTCCATCACCACTAAATTGATATTTGAATACCAAAGTAAACATATTAACAAATATATGATTACTAAACTATCATTAGCACTTTTTGGATGTCAAACACCAATACAACAGACTAACTTTTAATTCTATGTACCATCACAAACTGAGTGCAAAAACAATACCACTGAGAACAAACACAAAGCGAGTCTGAAAACTAGAATGAAAACGAGTCTGAAAACTAGAATGAACACCATACAGTACAAGTAAAAAAAAACATCTTAACCTACACTTTTAGAACCCAAAACTTAAGACATTATCAAGACATAGTAAAATAACCACAATGCTTCAACTACAATCTCACCAATATTTCAAAAAGAAATAAACTACCACTTACAATGTCTTATAAATGACAAATCTATGTTTTACTATCTACTAATATAGAAAAGAATAAGTGAAAGTCCTTAGCATAGGGTTAATACACCATCCAGAAAGCGCCAAGAATCATAAACCATATAACTTAAGCAGGAAGTCAACATGGTGTATCAATCTTTCTGAAAAAAAAATTCAGAAAACACCAAAAAAAAAACTTTATAAAATTCTATTGAAACTTTCAAATTTTCCATAAAAGGAAAGTTACTCAACTAAACCAATAACATCCATTACCAAAACCAATAACATTCATTACCACTGCCTTAAAACACGTCAGTATAGATCAGATATACAGCACCACCTATTAAATCTATAATCACTTCATTGCTGTCACAATAATGCACACCAAGACAACTTTGTATAGTGAAAAAGCAACACGATTTCTACATCTTAACTAAGAGGAGGAGAAATTTTGCACATCAAACAACAAAATTGCTCATAAAAGCACAAAATCCTGAGTAATACCAATTCTTAAGGGACAAATTCTCCTCCAAAAGCCAACATTATGCTAATTACAAAAACACACACTGACTCCTAAAAGCAATTTGCCTTTGTAAACTACCCAAAAAATTTTGAAACTTGTCTTAATGGTATGTTACTTCTGTATAAAATAATTATAGCTAGCATTTCCCATAGCCTTTAACTTATTACAGTTTTATCAAGATTTCTATGGAAATAATTTTAAATCAACCTGGTTCCTTATTAGAAAAATTAATCTAAAACCTAGGACAGTTTTCTCACCCTAACATCATAAACAATCTTTGTTCTAGAAAATGTTATTTTGATAATAAAATAAATTTTTGAATATACTTACCCGGTGATTATAATAGCTGCAACTCTGTTGCTCGACAGAAAACTCAAAGGTAAAATTCGCCAGCGATCGCTACACAGGTTGCGGGTGTGCCTAACAGCGCCATCTGTCGTCCAGATACCCAGTACTCAATGTAAACAAAGAACTCAATTTTCTCCTCGCTCCACTGCGTCTCTATTGGGGAGGAAGGGAGGGTCCTTTAATTTATAATCACCGGGTAAGTATATTAAAAAATTTATTTTATTATCAAAATAACATTTTTCAATATTTAACTTAGCCGGTGATTATAATAGCTGATTCACACCCAGGGGGGTGGGTAGAGACCAGCACTATATGTTTACATTATTATGAGCTAAGAATTTTTATTTCATTTTAGAAGTTATCAAAATAACAAAAACAAAATAAATAGGTACCTGGTAAGGAAGTCGACTTGAACAATTACTCTGCCTTTTTAAGTACGTCTTCCTTACGGAGCCTCGCGATCCTCTCAGGATGCTGATCGACCCCTAGGATCTGAAGTATCAAGGGTTGCAACCCATACAACAGGACCTCATCAAAACCTCTAATCTAGGCGCTTCTCAAGAAATGACTCTGACCACCCGCCAAATCAACCAGGATGCGAAAGGCTTCTTAGCCTTCCGGACAACCCAAAAACAACAATAAAAACATTTCAAGAGAAAGATTAAAAAGGTTATGGAATTAGGGAATTGTAGTGGTTGAGCCCTCACCCACTACTGCACTCGCTGCTACGAATGGTCCCAGAGTGTAGCAGTCCTCGTAAAGAGACTGGACATCCTTAAGATAAAAAGACGCGAACACTGACTTGCTTCTCCAATAGGTTGCGTCCATTATACTTCGCAGAGATCTATTTTGTTTAAAGGCCACGGAAGTTGCGACAGCTCTAACTTTGTGTGTCCTTACCTTCAGCAAAGCTTGGTCTTCCTCACTCAGATGGGAATGAGCTTCTCGTATTAACAGTCTGATAAAATAGGATAAAGCATTCTTTGACATAGGCAAAGATGGTTTCTTAACTGAACACCATAAAGCTTCAGACGGGCCTCGTAAAGGTTTAGTTCGTTTTAAATAGAACTTAAGAGCTCTTACAGGGCATAAGACTCTTTCTAGTTCATTTCCAACCATATTCGATAAGCTTGGAATATCGAACGATTTTGGCCAAGGTCGAGAAGGCAGCTCGTTTTTGGCTAGAAAACCAAGTTTTAGAGAACATGTAGCCGTTTCAGATGAGAATCCGATGTTCTTGCTGAAGGCATGAATCTCACTGACTCTTTTAGCTGTGGCTAAGCATACCAGGAAAAGTGTCTTTAAGGTGAGATCTTTCAGGGAGGCTGATTGTAGCGGCTCGAACCTGTCTGACATAAGGAATCTTAGTACCACGTCTAAATTCCAACCAGGTGTAACCAAACGACGCTCCTTCGTGGTCTCAAAAGACTTAAGGAGGTCCTGTAGATCTTTATTGTTGGAAAGATCTAAGCCTCTGTGACGGCAGACTGATGCCAACATGCTTCTGTAACCCTTGATAGTGGGAGCTGAAAGAGATCGTTCTTTCCTCAGATATAAGAGGAAGTCAGCTATTTGAGTTACAGAGGTACTGGTCGAGGATACAGATACTGACTTGCACCAGTTTCGGAAGATTTCCCACTTCGATTGGTAGACTCTAAGGGTGGATGTTCTCCTTGATCTAGCAATCGCTCTGGCTGCCTCCTTCGAAAAGCCTCTAGCTCTCGAGAGTCTTTCGATAGTCTGAAGGCAGTCAGACGAAGAGCGTGGAGGCCTTGGTGTACGTTCTTTACGTGTGGCTGACGTAGAAGGTCCACCCTTAGGGGAAGTGTTCTGGGAACGTCTACTAGCCATCGAAGTACCTCGGTGAACCATTCTCTCGCGGGCCAGAGGGGAGCAACTAGCGTCAACCTTGTCCCTTCGTGAGAGGCGAACTTCTGCAGTACCTTGTTGACAATCTTGAACGGAGGGAATGCATATAGCTCTAGATGTGACCAATCTAGGAGAAAGGCATCTATATGAACTGCTGCTGGGTCCGGGATTGGTGAGCAATAGATTGGGAGCCTCTTGGTCATCGAGGTTGCGAAGAGATCTATGGTTGGCTGGCCCCAGGTGGCCCAAAGTCTCTTGCATACATCCTTGTGGAGGGTCCATTCTGTTGGAATTATTTGTCCCTTCCGACTGAGACAATCTGCCATGACATTCAAGTTGCCTTGGATGAACCTCGTTACTAGTGATATGTTTAGACCTTTTGACCAGGTGAGGAGGTCCCTTGCGATCTCGTACAACGTCAGAGAGTAGGTCCCTCCTTGCTTGGAGATGTACGCCAAAGCCGTGGTGTTGTCCGAGTTCACCTCCACCACTTTGCCTTGAAGGAGAGACCTGAAGCTTTTCAAGGCCAGATGTACTGCCAGTAGCTCCTTGCAGTTGATATGCATTGTCCTTTGACTCGAGTTCCATATTCCCGAGCATTCCCGACCGTCTAATGTCGCACCCCAGCCTACGTCCGATGCGTCCGAGAAGAGAACGTGGTTGGGAGTCTGAACAGCCAGGGGAAGACCCTCTCTTAGGTTGATATTGTCCTTCCACCAAGTCAGACAAGACTTTATCTTTTCGGAAACCGGGATCGAGACCGCTTCTAGCGTCTTGTCCTTTTTCCAGTGAAAAGCTAGATGGTATTGAAGAGGACGGAGGTGTAGTCTTCCTAGTGACACAAATTGTTTCACGGATGACAGCGTCCCTACCAGACTCATCCACAGCCTGACTGAGCAGCGTTCCTTCTTCAGCATCTTCTGGATGGATAGCAGGGCTTGATCTATTCTGGGGGCTGATCGTCTTGTTGTTCAGCAACGTCATCAGAGGGTTCCTCATCCGAAAACTGATGAGGAAACGGCAACGGAGTGGGCAACGTCTGGCTCGCTGAGTCCGGTCGCACTGGTGGATGCGTGACGGAGCCGGACGCAATATCATGGAACTGCTGCACAGTCTGTGAACTGTCAACAACCATGGGTGCGCGAGGAAGCACAGTGTCAACCCGAGACTGTCTAGACCGTCTGGGTTGTGCAGTCAACACCCTACCGGGTTGCTGAGGTTGACGCACTGCGTCAAAACAAGTCACCTCTGCTGGTTGTTGAACGTCCTGAACGTCAACAACCACCTCCGAGCGTCGCTTAACGTCAACGTGCGGCTGGCAACCCACACTGGGTCGCATCGGTGGAGGAACCACCTCAACTGGCAGACGCGAGTAGGTTACCTCAGCGTCAACAGGGCGCACAACCGACCGGTTGGAAGGTTGTTGGCCAGAAGGTTCGGTAGCAACCTTCTCCGCATTAAAGTCCTCTATCAAGGACGCAAGCTTGGACTGCATGTCTTGCAGCAAAGCCCATTTAGGGTCTACGGGAGCAGGTGTGGCAACAGACGGGGTTAGCGACTGAGGCGGTACCGTTTACCATCCCTGAAAGCCTTGTTATGCGTGACATAATTGTACAGCAGAACTTCAAAGGCTCGAAAACAGCTGTGAAGTTGACCTGTAAACAACTTGGAGCGTCTCCTGGCTAGGTGCCAGGGAGAGTCTACCAGAATTGAGAAGTCTATCTGGGCAGAGGCATGAACTCCCAAGCCGAGAACTTCTCTCGTGTCATATCAGACTCTCGCTCTATAAACCAGTTTAAAAGAAGGGAAAGCAAAGGCTGTATCCCCCAAACTCCTCCTGGTGAAAAACCAGTCGCCTAGCCAACGTAACGCTCTCTAGGAGAGCGAGAGAGCACTAGCTTAAAAACAACGGCTTCGAAGTAGCTAGGCCTAGTGTAAGCTCTGACGTTTAGGCGAACGAGGAGCAGCAGTTACAAAAAGATCCGGACAAAGATCCTTAAAAAAAAAAAATCATCATGATTTAATTAAAGTCCATAGGAGGCTAAGCAGCTTTAGGCTCCTCTCCATCTGACAGAGTCCTCAAGGGAATATCAGTAGGAGGGAGAACAGCAACTTCCTCATCTACAGGAACCTTGTCCGATAAAAGCTGAGTCTCAAGCAAGGGAGAGACCTACCGTGGTGGCAATGCTTTACAAGCAGAGTCCACATTCACTGGTGCATTAGTAGCGGACCAGAACGCAACGTCATGTAACTGCTTGACAGTCTGTGAACTGTCAACAACTGAACTGTCAACCACAACAGGTGCGTGAGGACGCACAGCGTCCACTCGAGACTGCTTTGACTGCCTAGACTGAGCAGTCAAAACAACTCTAGAATGCGGAGGTTGACGCACAGCGTCAAAACAAGTCAACTCCGATTGTTAGTGAACGTCTTGAACGTCAACAGGAGCATCAGCAAGTGGCCTAACGTCCAAATGCGGCTGAAAAACCACACGAGACCGCATCGAGTGTGGTTCTAAACAACCTGACTGACGTGACTAAGCTACGCCAACGTCAACAGTAAGCACA
Organism: Palaemon carinicauda; assembly: GCF_036898095.1. Classification (NCBI taxonomy): domain Eukaryota; kingdom Metazoa; phylum Arthropoda; class Malacostraca; order Decapoda; family Palaemonidae; genus Palaemon; species Palaemon carinicauda. Next base: position 100,192,754 of record NC_090745.1, read on the forward strand.
AAGGAACGTTAGGTTGGCTGAAAGCCAGGATATCGATGAGATAAACGGCTAGACTCAACGGACTAATCGGTAGAATAGTCTTCCATAAGGGAGGCAAGCATATACTGCATGTCTTGCCATACAACCCATTAAGGATCAACGGAAATGGTTGTGGTAAGAGACGAGGGTAACGTCTGTGACCGCAACACTTTGCCTACAAAAAAAGACTCTCTGAGTCTGTGTTACGCTTTTGTTAGGCGGCGAGCAGTTATCCGATGACTGCATAGGGTCAGAGCTGTCCTAATGGTTGTAACCAGGACGCTGGACCTGTCCTGAAAGGACTGACTTTCGCTTAAGGGCTTCGAAACCTTGTGACAGGTTTCTTATGCGAAAAGCCTTTGGATGACGAGGAGAAACAACGTCTCTCTCGTCTTATGGTAGGGGAGATCTTGGTAAGATACACCAGATACCATAGAGGGAAAAACGTCTGTTCGTTGGTCAAGGCCTCTCGAACCCATAAGTCGTTTGACATTACTTCTCCCCTGGGCTTGGGAGCATGTAAGAGGTCCCGGACTAGGTGAACGACAGGCACGAACAGACGAACCCTCGGACGCAACACTGTAACACTTTGCGCCTCGGACGCAACACTGTAACACTTTGCGCATATCACTTTATCACTTCGATTTTCTGTTTTGCACTTATTTCTACCTGAAACACGCAATTCTACCCTTCATTAAAAGTTAGTAATTGCGAAATCAGTCGTATAATGCAAGCTCATTAATACCAGCAAAAAACAGAAAACATATTTTAAGATAAAAAAATCAGTGGCTGGGAAAGAGACTAAACACTAGTTCATATAACTACGTTTTCAATCTCTCACCGCACATAGCCTGGGGACGAGAATAAAAACCTAAAAACGTTTTATCCTTCCTCCCCGTACAGAACAACGTTACCCGCTTGAACGGAACGTTTTCTCTCCTCTCTCTCCCTCCGTCTCTATCTCTCTCTCTCTTTCTCTCTTGATTTCGCACCTAAGAGAAGAGCCCAATTATATTTCGTCAAAAAAACATGTTATTTGACTAAAGGAAAAAACTGAAAGGTTTTTCAAATAAAAAGTTCCTTTAAATTAGAATTTAAAACATTTAAGCTAAGAAAGAATGAACAAAACGTCAGAATCGATTTACTCTTACTGCAAAGTGAAACCGTGATACACTCTCTCTCTATCGTAACGATAGAGCGCATGTTGAACGTCCTGAATGTCAACAACTGCGTAGCATAAAAAAACTAAACGTTAGTTCATCTTTGAAAACAGTACGAAGACTATCAAAGAAATTCTTTCATAAAATATTACATTTAAAAAGTTTTAAATCCTTAGCTCTATAAAAGCTAATTACGATATAAAGGGCTCAACGTTGATTAACTTCGGTTTCCAAGTTAGGACCGCCTACTCTCAGGAAAGGTCTATATAAACAAAACATTAAAATTTATTTTTATATGTTTATAATAAATGGAAAGTTAATCGAAGAGGCCTAATAAAGGCGGAGAGATATAAAATATATAGAGGAAAATCTATAACGTGATAAGATATTTACTAAAAGCCTAAACACACTTCCGTCTAAGGGAAGGGTCGGCCATTTAAAAGTGAAAGAAAGTCCATACTCTCTTTGTCACCATAATTAAATCTATCCAAAACGAGTTCAAGATTTAAGATGAAGATAAAACACCCTGCATAGCGAAAGCTCAAAACTAGAATAAAGTACTTCACCAATTAGTTGTGAAAAAACTCCAGTTTAGCAACAGCGAATAAGAGCGGCTTGTCGATAGCTCGACAGAGAGAAAATTGAGTTCTTTGTTTACATTGAGTACTGGGTATCTGGACGACAGATGGCGCTGTTAGGCACACCCGCAACCTGTGTAGCGATCGCTGGCGAATTTTACCTTAGAGTTTTCTGTCGAGCAACAGAGTTGCAGCTATTATAATCACCGGCTAAGTTAAATATTGAAAATTTACTTTTTCATGCAGTGAATTCTGGATATTTCATACAACCAAAAAGTCTTCCATAATCATCTTTCCAGGACATCAAAGACTACATTATTACATATCACATTGTAGATACTTGCCAAATAGGATTGCTTCTGTCAATTTTGGGATCAAAAACTCCATTAGAATTTCTCTATGTAATATGATATTTTCATAATAAAATAAATTTTTGAATATTCTTACCCGCTGGTTATATAAAAGAGCTGAAGTCCCTGGCGTCAGGGACTTCAGCTCTTTTATATAACCAGCGGGTAGGTTCTATATTTAAAAAACACCTTTTTGTACCTTAATTACTGGACTGGCAACGTAATGAATTTGTAATGTTTCCCACATACTTCTAACGATGGCCATTGTGGTATTTATCCCTTCTACTATGTCTAAGTACAAAAAACAGTGTTTAGCCTAAGACAAGAAGCTATTTAAGCCCCAAGCTGGTACCACCTCTTGAAACAACTGTGTGTATCAGAAATTTAAGTAATTAAAAGTTTGTCATACCAATGACCAGAGGATTAACTTTCAACTCCAATTTTTTAGTACAGTATACCTCATTACAACCTTCTCAGACATCTGACATGATATAAATTTCATTCACTACATTGCTTAATACTTTTAAGAACAAAGTTTCATATAAAATACTCGAATTTGAGTTAAAAAAATAAGCTTTGATAATTGTAATAAAGAAAATAAACTTTTTGACCTGATAACTGTTCGACCATTTAAAAGTTTTTCATAACAAAAAATCTACGAAAAGTTGGTCAGGAATTAGAAATTAAAAGATCAAAGCTAATAATTAACATTGAGGTACTGTGATAATGCAAGTAACAATTAAGTAAATTGATCTGTTAAGCTGTAAGGAAGACTTTTGTTAGCCACAAAGCTAACATGCCTATTGTTTATAGCTTCTAAATTTTCTGTATTAAATAAAATCTCACATTAAAGAACTAGTACAGTAGTGTAACATATAAAGAAATCTAAACAATGGCAAAATTATGTTCAAACCCAGTAGTAATTAATTAGGAAAGTATTTGGAAGAAAAATCAATTATATAAGTCACTCTGACTCTGGCATGGCATTCTTGTGGTAAAAACTCTTATGGGGTTTCTTGCCATGTTTTCACAAAATAGTCTGTCAAGAAAAACTGCTCACTTACCAACTGTTACAAACACAAGCGAATATATACTAAACTCTATCCCACCATCCACCTTACCCAAATCCCTGGGACTTCTAGTGCAGAGCTCATTTCCTATGAATGATATTATTCTTCACCAGTGGCAGAAAAAACTGGAGTTTATCTGGAAAACCACAAGGGATGCAAAGACTTTACCCACATCATGAATCAGCTGTCAAAAACAGTCAGTCTCAAAGAAGACACCTGACTGGGTACCTCCTGCCAAGAACAATCCTCTCCTCAAGCTTTGCAATGCAGCCTCCAAGAAGACATTTATTTCATATTTTTTTCCAGTTTTCTCTAAATACAATCTTCTCAGTTTTTCTGTGTACAAAATGCAACAAGAAGAGCTTCTGTGCTTCAAACAATGTGTCTAATAATGAACAATAATTCAGTTTTTTTTTTTTAATTGCAAAGGTTATGTTTAATGCCACTGCCCTAGATCTCACTTTCCTCACCACTAAAACCACAATAATCTCTTTTCAAAAATTGTAACCAAGAGGAAACCCACTTTTGTACCTAAATTAGAGCACTAACAACTAACTATCCTTAACTAAGTTAAGGTGTGCTAAAAAAATAAATATGGCAACAGGCACAAAGCACTTTACACCAAAGCCCTCCATATACAGTACAAGTACTAGAATCAGTCAATATTCAATATATGCTGAAAGAGATAATGTTGAATGTGAAGACTTTCAAGATTGTATACATTGTGTGAAGAATATAAGAAAAAAAATCATGTACTACTGTTAGAACTATTAGCATAAGTAACATAAGGTGTGCAGATTACTTGTGGAATAGATTAATGTATGGAATATGACATATACAACCCAAACCTAAGGTGGAAAGAACAGCAAGATGAAAGAGAGGAACCAGAAATAGAAGAAAATTATATGGCTTAAATGTTGTGATGATAGGTTGGCTGAAAGGATACTTCAAGGACCTTACTATACTGTAGTGCCTATAGTATACCATGCGTACGATGATGGAACTAGCTCCTGCAGATTCCTAAAACACACACACACACACACACACACACACACACACACACAGAGAGAGAGAGAGAGAGAGAGAGAGAGAGAGAGAGAGAGAGAGAGAGAGAGAGAGAGAGAGAGAGAGAAAGCAATACCATTGAACTTGTATGGGCCTTCACATTTACACAATAACAATGTCTAGTATGAATGGACGTGTGAAGAAGCCCAGAAATGTTTAAAAAATCTTTATCACCACTTCTAAGACTTTATCTAAAACTAACCCAAAAGAATTATATAAACTCGCATTTCTATAGACTTTGCCCAATAAAGATGGTTTTTCTACTGCCCCAAACCCAAACTTTAATGGCCACATGGTATACTAAAACTCTCAAGACTAGAAGGCAAAATGTTTCCTAATTATATTGTCCTACTACTATAATTCATAAGCTTTTATGCTTCTTAAACAGTTTTATCCTAACAAGCCTTTGTTCAGTTTATGAGACCCAACCACAAAGATGAAACACAGAAGTCCTTTTACAAGATAATCAATAAAAAAAAAATTGTATAAGAATACTAAACATTCCCATTATCAGGCTGTTAGGTAACCTTTTCACAATACAAGAGCTAATAAAAGATTTTAATTCAATTCAATGGGATTTAGATGAAATGTGTCAACAATCACAAGTAAAACTAATTTAAAAAAAAAACGACAAGCCACTGCTGCATATGCTATTACCTAGAAGGATTTTGTCTTCCAGGCAAATGTAAGCTCTTCCAGTTGAATTTCAATTTCATTACTATTCATTGGTGCCATGAAATTATTATTCAATGTGGCTACTAGATTATATGGCCTTCCAAAGAGTAATTCTAAGAGAAATTAAACCAATTACAAAAATCACAATAAACTCAATTTACTCCCTTTGCTTTCATAATTTCCCTTTAATCTCTTTCTATTTAGCCATATAAAGTCTTTCTTAAACTAAACCTTGCTCTAATATTCACAACTTTGATAAATTGATGACACTTGAATATCTAATAATTCTATCTCAACATACACCAAAATTTAGTTGGCATGAACCCATTACAAAATAATTAATAAAATACTGCATACACTATGATTTAACAATATTTTTAAGAGCTTAACATCCTTTTAAAAAATAAAACAGTGGAACATGTCAAATACTCTTTTGAAAAGGAGATATTGATTATTTAAGAATGTAATATGCTAAAGTATATAAACTATTTTTTCCTTATGCCAAAGTAGGTTTTCTAACTTCCTCAAATAATGTTCTTGAGAATTCCTATCAATATAAAATGTTCTCCTTAAACTTTCATCTCAACCCCTAACACCAAGCCCGTTTACACAAAAAATTCCTCTCTTGAAAGCAGACATTGTATACTTATTTACATACTGACTACAACACTTTCAATATGATTAAGTCAACTCATAATTCCAAAGTAAATTTGTAAACAAACATAAACTCTATTTAAGGCCAAACTTTCAATCTGGAAGCTTCATATATGCAACAGTGTCTTGAAATATGCAAAACTGTCAAATGATAATGCTCTTGATGTAATATATTATCTTGATACATTATTTTCACAGCTAACTTACCGCACTTTTTGCTGAAAAGGACAGAAAATTATGTTTGTCACAAAAATTGAGATAAACTCAGGGAAATTAAATCCTAAAATATTTCCTATTTTGTACCGTACTGAAAGCATGTAAATACTTTGGTCTGTGATATCCCAGCAATAATAAAAAAAAATTCAAGTAACCTTAATCTTTAAAAAGTCTAAGTCTTCAAGTAAATAATAATATTAAAGACGTAAATCTATCAAGAACCTGTTGGTCAAAAAAAGAATGCCTTGCAGGTTACAAATCGATTATCCTTACTAACCCTCCCTACAAGAGATCAGAATTACCCAATGCTAATACAACATACATTTCCGTAAAAGTAGTGATGTCCTGATAATTATTGAATTACATACTTTGTGAAAACCATGTAAAATCTCTACAATGATCAACTAACTCCCCAACTTCTGTCCCACTGTTATCCCTACATTATGGGGTCTGTTGCCTAATTTGCCCTCTCCAATACCATCTATTAAAGGCATCTCTTCCACCAAAACTTTTCTCTGCATATCATCCTTCACTTTACCTCGCCATCTAATAATCTCCCTCCCTCTCAATCTTGTCCCCACTACAGGTTCCTTCCCAGTATCATATAGCACTAAACACTTTGTTAGTCAATATGATTACCAAACATCTTTCATTTAACTGCTGAGAACTTCATGTAAATTACCTGCATTATAACCTTATTCTAAATCTTAGTAACAAAACTTTTAAAATTAAATATTAATAAAAATGTATATAATGTATCCTAAAATGGGTTGAACTACCCTATATAACTCATATTAACCTTTATAGAAATTCAGGTATAACTGATGTACAGTATCCTAAAATACCCTTAACCTATTACCACTTACAAATTGAGATATCAATGACAAATTTAAGGTAAAAAACTATGTAGCTCAGGACTTATTTGACTGATATTTTATCATATATTATTAAAATAGTAAAAGATGCTATGTGCTGTATCTCAAACCAAATCTAATTAATCAACCTAACAGACCATAAAAGTTCAGATAAAATAAAAGAACTCAAAATTAATAAATCAAAGGAAACTCTTTGATAACTCAGACATTTAACATTTAGTCCACTCCATGATTGAAAGATACCTATTTCAAGGCCTATTTAACTGTTGGTCCACTACCATATGTACAGTAGTTACAATACTACTATGAAAATTTATGTTTGAATTAAAAGAAAATAACTTGAAGCTGGAACTGATGAAGACGGGCCCAGAAAAAAAACTGAAGCTCAAATTGAAGAACAGGGGCACAGAATATTTGAAATATTCAATATTCTAACTTGCTGGTAAGAATTTCTGAAAGAAATTGTAGAAGTAAATTACATTGAGCATGATTAAATTTATTTTACTTGCATGGGATCAAGCCCAATCTAATTAATCTACCTAACATCATTAAAGTTCAGTAAAAATGAAAGAACTCAAACTTAATATATCAAAGGAAACTCTTAGATAACTCGAGACACATATAACGTTTGGTCCACTCCTTAAATGAAAGATCACTACTTCAAGGCCCATTCAACTGATAGTCCACTGTCATATGTAATTACTACTCTGAAAATTTAAGTTTGAATAAAAAGAAGAAAATTTGAAGCTGGAACTGAAGAACGGGGGCACAGAAGAATCCTCTATTCTTTGAAATATCCAATATTCTAACTTGCTGACCAAAATTTCTGAAAGAAATAGTAAATTACATTGAGCATAATTGATTTTACTTACATGGCATTAAAATAAAAACATGTTTGGCAATAACCATACCCCAAAGCTACTTACACTACACCCTCTGCTATCACGCCTGATTGACACCACTACTGCCACGCTATAGCCGAAAATGCGATAGCCAAACTGAAAAACTTGTGATAATTCTTATGGATAAACCGACCTCAAATTTTACTCCTAATTTACCCCTTTTTAATCAAATTACTTAAATTACAATCCAAAATAAAATAACTTTAATAAATAATAAAAATAAAACAAAATAGGCTATTTTATTTACCTTTTTGGGGATAATGAGGGGCTTGGGTGGGTTGAAGGAGTTCAAAGGCTGGCAATGAATAGCCTCTCTTACGTTAACAAGACTGCAATATTATTTAGTCATACTTTAAACAGTATGGCTTTCCTATACAAATTAAAGGGTATATTAAAGCATTATTTTTGTTTAGTACAGGATATATAAAAGCCTTATTTTTTGTTTTCCCAGTGGGTTTTCAATATTTTCACACGTAGGCTAGTTTTGTTTATCGGCAATGAATAGCCCAATTTTCGGTAAAGTAATGTAATATTTTCTCAGTCATATTTCAAACAGTTTAGATTTTCTTTACAAGGATTCATTTTTGTGTAGTAGAGGGTATTTAAAAGCCTCTCACTCTATCTAACTCACTCTCTTCATACCATATCTCTCTGCCTTAATACCTACCTCTTGCTACCCCCCCTCTCTCTCTCTCTCTCTCTCTCTCTCTCTCTCTCTCTCTCTCTCTCTCTCTCTCTAACAAATAAAATTTTAGTTTACGAATGAAATTAACCTGACTATATCGTTAGTTGTGATGAGCAATTCATTGCTTCGGGTAGTACAAGAACCTTAGACAAAAACACGGCATTCAATTACATCAGCTGATATAATATATATACAGTATATATCTCTGGTGCTATACAACACTTACATCTCTCTCTCTCTCTCTCTCTCTCTCTCTCTCTCTCTCTCTCTCTCTCTCTCTCTCTCTCTCTCTCTCTCTCTCCACGAATGAAGTCTGTTTCTTTTATAAAGAAACTTATAGTCTCCATCAAAGACTTCCTGACCGAGCCAAAAATATTTGAATTTCTCGACCCACCAGGGTGCGCTATAGCAGTCATTTAGGGGGCGACAAAAGTATTTGGGCAGTTTTTTAAGTATGCGCGATAGTAGAAAAACGCTATAGCCAAGGCTCAAGTGTATGTCTAATTTCATAGTAATCAAAAGGTTATACATTTTGCCTTTTCTTATCCATGAAATCAATAAAGTTTGTTATTAAGTTCTAAATCACTTTTTGCAGTCAAATATTAAAATTTATAATGAATAGACTTGAAAATGATACTTTGAAAGTATTTGTCCAGTACCTGCTGCTATTATTTTTTTTTTTAAAAGCTACCTTTATTATCACAGAAATTAATCTCTGCAGTGTCTTACCTTCAATTAAAATCAAGCATCAGTATCATCAATTATATGGTCTTCTCCAAAGCCTATGGTGATTAATTGCCCAACGTAAACTAGTTGGCAACACTGAATAGCAGTTTTGTTTGTCAAAGGATACATAGGAAAAGTTTGATTTGTGGTCCTCCAGTCTGAAATAAAAAGACGTCCTTTCAAATTTCTTACACAAAATGACAGGTAATTTATACAATATAATAATCACAAAATTCTTTAAGTAATTCATATTTTCTATCTATACAAACCTAAGTCCCTACAGTTGGAAGTATGTTTTAAGTGCAAGAGCTGGATGACCGTTTAATTGTTCAACATGCAGTTAAGCAACAAAGGGTAGTTGAGGGAGTTTAATATACAGTAAAAGGATTCAGGTTTGTACAGCTAGGAAAAATACATTTTACTTTAAAAATTTGTGATTTGTTCCTAAGCAGATACAAACCATCGTCCTGTATGTAGGGAGACTCACTGCCCCTAGAACATTACTGGTAGGTTCTTTTTTGGGCTCAAGCCATGTCGTCCTGATGGAAGTTCCTATAGGGTAGCTTCCTAGGGTATATTACAACTACGGCGATATTCCCAGAGAATTTACCTTAAGGTACCCAGAATTCTAACTCCTGGAGCGAATATCCCTAATGAAAGTACCAGGGATATCGCGAAATATCAGAGAACGTATTCTTGACACGCCACATGGCAATCTGCACCCCGAACAGAGATAACACTTCGAAGGGGTCAATTGGCAAGAAAACGAAAACGAGAAAGAAAAAGGAGAGCCGTTCGCAAGGCTCTCTCTTCTCCCGTTTCGTAAGCGTGCATTGCGCCGATTCTGGTGCCATCTGTATTCCTTTTTGCGTAGCTTAACAACTCGGTGTTTTTTCCTGTGTTTCTCGCAAAATCTTGGATTTAATCAAGTTATTATGCTTTCTCCAACTTCGTCTGCCTCTGATAAGTTGAGTATTATTTCTTTTATGTATAAATGTAGGCTCTTGGTAATTTTTCAAGTGATTAATAGTAATAATCTTTGTTACAAGAGCTGTTGCCTACCGGAGGCGTCCTGGACGCTGTCGCTCGCTAGGTATGAGTTTTAGTTAGCCAGAGCGACGTTCCCGGCCGTTTTGCTTTAATAATTTTAGCTATTAGTGTTACATAGGATTTCCTTATTCGTGCTTTTAGTATTGTTTGTTTTGGCGAAGTATTCGCCAATTCTGGCCTACGCTAAACCATGTAGCCTAGTCGTTTGGCCCTAGTACTTTCTTGCATGATTTTTGGGATTTCCGAGTGTTTTAAAATTTTATTGAAGCTTTAGGCAGTTTTATACATTTTAGATTATATTGATTATTTCCAAGATAGTATACGAGTGAGTTTCGGTGATTTAGGTAATCGATTCTCTTGGTGCCTGGGCTAAGTTGCCTATGGAGCCTTAGTATACTTTCTCATACTCCCCGGTTGCTTTCTTTTCTTCAGAGAAGGTATGCAATCCCTTTCCCTCTGTTTTAGCCTTGGGCTTAACCCTAGTTGTTTATCTAAATTAACTTTCGATACAACTATATTGGGGTGTTACTGTACCTTCCTGTTCCAGTAAGTCTGGCTTCAGAGAGGGGCAGAACATCAGAGTTTTTAGTCTAAGTCTGTGTTTGTCTGGCTTGGGGTTGAGCTCCCTCGCTAGTCTGACGCAGACATAGGAGGCTTAACCTCCTTAGGTCACTCCCGAAGGTTTCTGTACGAGATGATTCCTTCTTTTGTGATCTAGCAGACTAGTCCTTGTTGCTGTTCTCGGTGGGAGGATAAGATCCTTTCCCCGGGAGTAGCAACACCTTCCTTGCTTTGGTTCAGTGGGGGTTGGCAGTATTGCTGGCCTCCCTCCTTGGATCTCCCTTAGGCTAAGATGAGTTTTCTTGGCTGCGGGTGATTCTTTACTAAAGCAAGGTTGGTAGGACCCTCTTTGTCCCTTCCCCCTCTATCTCTGTAATGGCCTAGCCGTTACAGTACTGTACGTCATTCTACATCTGGACCTAGCATAGGTTAGGATGTGGAATTGACTCAGTCCCTTGCCGGCCGGCAAAGGTCTTCTGCTTTGAGTGCTGCCCGGACCTCCCTTGGTCCCTCATCCATGTCTGTCTGTAGAGCCAGACGACATTGGTCAGGAAGCCTGAATTAGATTCTCCCCTTCCTTGTATGCACTCTTTCGGATTGCCAGGCTTTGAGGTAGTACACTCTCTTATCCCGGCATCCATTCTGTTTTCTTCTAGTGTTGTACCCTAGCCGGCTGCCGGCCTATGTGGCCGGCAGTTTGACAGTCGGAGTTCTATGGTTTGCCGGCCGGCACATGCATTTGAACCAGCGTTCTGCCGCTTTATAGCTGTTAAGTAGTATACTTTAAAGCTAGTTATGGTGTGTGCCGGCCGGCACTTACCTTCTATACTGTACCAGTATTCTTCAGTATAGCATATACTGTAGGGAGAAAACTATAGTATAGTATTGGTACAACACTGTGTTTTCTAACACTTTTGTGTTGTCTTGCACAGCCCTTTGGTGTTGCCTTACAGATAAGAAAGTGAGTTCTTTCTTGTCTATTATCCGGTATTTTAAAATCATATCTTAGGTGTGAGCTCCACCTGTTTCCTCTGGAAATTTTTCATTGGTTACTCTAGGACAGATTAACCATACGATTTTATTATCTGGAAGGCTGCAACAATTGGTTGTGCGGGGAAACACAAGTGTCTCTTTCCTTCTGATTTGTTATGCTAAACTGTGCATATCCAGTGATACGTAGTTCACTTGATACTCATGAAAATTTCTTCTCTTTACAGGAGGACCATCCGAAGTGCGGAAGTGCTTTCTGCAACGTCCGCAGTAAGAACTTCTGCGGACATGAGTTATGTAGGAGGCACGCAGCATGCGCTGTCTCCAAGGATGATCTCCGGTATTGGGACCCTCAGGTATGTACCGTGTGCTCTAACCTGATTACCGAGGCTTTTGATTCCCCTAGGACGGCAGAATCAAGGGATTTGGCTAGGGAAAAGCTTCGTGCCTGGGTAAGGGGCTTCCAGAAGAACACCTCTGGACCTTATCTTCCAAGTGAGAAGATGAGGGCTTACCTTTTCCCCAGGGCATCAGCTGATGCAGTGATTCCTCAGCCTCAAGAGGAGATCCCCCTAGTTCAGATCCCGGTGGATGCTGAAGTCGCGGTCGCCTTGCAGGACATCCAGTTGGACGACAGGATGTCAGACGTATCCAAGCGTCTGGAGGAAGACCTCCTGGCAGAAGGCCAGGATGAAGATCAAGCCCCAGACATGGTAGAGGAAGAGGCCGACGAGGCGTCGGCTGCTCCGGTTCAGGTCCCTGAACCTATTCCCTCAACATCGTCTGCTCTCCCAGTAGAGCTGGGACAGGCCCTCTCCTCCATTGTTGGAATGATCCAACAAATGAAGAAGGAGAATAATGAGAAGGCGGCTGCAATGGAACTGCAGATGCAGAAACTTGCAGCATCACGTGGGCCCCAGAAAAGGCTCAATGTGAAAGACCTTCCCTTGTGCTCAGATGCTAACCCGTGGAGATATGCTGAGCACATGCCGATGACGATTGGGAAGATCGTCATGTCGGATAAGTTGGGTTCAGTTCCCCTAGAGGAGGTGGAATTCTGGCCCAGCAAAGGGTCATATCCGGACTGTTATGTCCGGTTGAGGAAGGAACCAGCTTTAAAGGAGGAGACAGAGCCGAAGGAGGTCATAGTGATGGACCATGCTAAGGCTCAAGCTTTGCTTTCATCTTCGATGAAAGAGAGGGGCTTCACGAACTCAAAGGTGGCTGCATTGAGTAAGAAGCTCCCTTCCTTTGTGTCCTCTCCTGCTAGAGCCTTCCCCTTTTTACAGAAAGGGTTTGCGGCTGTGTTAAAAGCAGTCGAGGCTGGCAAGCCTTGCCCCTCCTTGGAGGAGTGTAAACCCTTGTCGCTGGCCCTACCTATGGACCACAAGGACTGGAAGGACGTTCATCTTACCTTCTCAGTCGGGAAGTTGGAGGCTGATATTGCCGGACGTCAGTTCGGTGAGAACCTCCCTAAGCTGTCTGACTTTCTTTTGCGGAGAGAGCTCGAGACAAAAGAAAGACTGGCTGCCTCAATGTCTCTTCAGACCACTCTTGAGACGATGGCAAGTGACCCCAAGGCCCATGAAATGTTCATGGTAGTGGCCAAGACTCATCTGGCCACAGTGACGAAGGATCTTTACAGCTTCGTCAGGGCGAGGAGAGCTTGTAGGGAGTTCGTGTTCACCTCGGCTACGGTGAGGCACGAGCCAAGGAAACTAATCTCCTCCAACATTTGGGGCAAAGACCTTTTCCCTAGCGAATTGGTCAAAGAAGTTGTTGATAAGGCCGCCACGGAGAATAGAAACCTTCTCCAGAAGTGGGGCCTGTCTATCAAGAGAAAGTCTTCCCCGGATGAGAGTCCCCAACCAAAGAGGAAGACTAAGAGGACTAGGCTGCCGTCTCGGCTAGCCAAGCCATTTAGACAGCAACAGCAACAGCAATTGCCGATGCCTTCAGTGTCCCAGATGGTGGCACAAACCCCGACCACATTCCAGTGGGTACCCCAGGCCGTGTCGACAAAGTCCCCGACATTCAACCCAACGTTCGAAGGGCAGTCAACTTCCTTTCGAGCAAAGCCTAGAGGAGCAGTCAGAGGCTCGTCTAGGCGCCCCTCAAGGGGAAGGGGATTCAGGGGTGGTCGCGGTCAGGGAGGCAAGACCTCAGGACAACAGTCCAAGTGAGATGATACCGGTAGGAGGGAGATTTCAGAATTTTCGGGATCGGTGGACCTTCGATCCCTGGGCCCACAGCCTACTCAAGAATGGACTGGGCTGGAGCTGGTACAGCACTCCACCCCCGTGCCCTCGGTTTTTCCAACACTCCACCCCCGTTCTGAAGGAGTACATCCAAGATCTGTTGGGGAAAAAAGTGATCCGAAGGGTAAAGTCCATCAAATTCCAAGGGAGGCTGTTTTGTGTTCCCAAGAAGGACTCGGAAAAACTCAGAGTCATTCTGGACTTGTCGCCACTCAACAAGTTCATAGTGAACTGCAAGTTCAAGATGCTAACACTGCAACACATAAGGACCTTACTGCCCAAGAGGGCATTTACCGTCTCCATAGATTTGTCAGACGCCTATTGGCACGTTCCAATCAATCATCGACTCTCCCCTTACCTAGGGTACAACGAAGACTATACGCCTTCAGAGCCATGCCATTCGGGCTAAATATAGCCCCAAGGATCTTCACGAAGCTTGCGAGCGTAGCTCTCAAACAATTACGCCTAAAGGGAATTCAGGTAGTAGCCTACCTGGACGACTGGCTGGTGTGGGCAGCATCCAAGACAGAATGCTTGCAAGCTTCCCTGTAGGTGATCCAGTTCCTAGAGTATCTAGGCTTCAAGATCAACAGAAAAAAGTCTCGACTTTCTCCATCTCAAAGTTCCAGTGGTTGAGAATCCACTGGGACCTAATGTCACACCAATTATCCCTCCCAGCGAAGAAAAGGAAGGAGATAGCTGGATCTGTCAAGAGACTTCTAGATTCCGAAAGAATATCAAGACGCGAACAGGAGAGAGTACTGGGTTCTCTTCAGTTTGCTTTGGTAACAGACCCGGTGCTAAGAGCACAGCTAAAGGATGCAACTGGAGTTTGGAGAAGTTATGCATCAAACGCGCGAAGAGATCTGAGAAGACCAGTTCCGCTTCATCTACGTACTCTTCTCAGGCCTTGGTCCCAAGCCAGACATCTAAAGAAGTCGGTACTTCTTCAGCCACCTCCCCCGTCGGTGACGATTCACACAGACGCCTCGAAGGAGGGGTGGGGAGGTCACTCTCATCGGAAAAAGGCCCAAGGGACTTGGTCCAATCTATTCAAGACCTTTCACAAACTTTCTAGAAGCTATGGCAGTGCTCCTTACCTTAAAGAAAGTCTCCTCGCGTCACTCGATCCACATAAGGTTGGTGCTGGACAGCGAGGTAGTTGTGAGATGCTTGAATCGACAAGGATCAAGGTCGCCACCTCTCAACCAGGTGATGTTGGCCATCTTCCGATTGGCGGAAAAGAAGAAGTGGTACCTGTCGGCAGTTCACCTTCAAGGAGTCCGCAATGTGACAGCGGACGCTCTATCCAGGTTCACACCGATAGAGTCGGAATGGTCCCTAGACGCAGGATCGTTCTCCTTCATCTTGAGTCAAGTCCCAGAACTGCAGATAGACCTCTTTGCGACGAAAGACAACAAGAAGTTGCCCCTGTACGTGTCCCCGTACGAGGACCCCTTGGCGGAAGCAGTGGACGCGATGTCCCTCGACTGGAACAGATGGTCCAGGATTTATCTGTTCCCTCCTCACAACCTTCTGTTGAGGGTCCTCAAACTGAGATCCTTCAAGGGAGTAGCGGCAATAGTGGCCCACAAGTGGCCGAACAGCGTGTGGTTCCCCCTGGCATTGGAACTACGGTTGAAGTTTCTACCGCTACCAGATCCAGTTCTGACCCAGCGAGTCCAGAAGTCGACTGTCTGCGCTTCATTACAGAAAACCCGGACCCTGCAGCTCATGATTTTCTCTCCCTAGCAGTGAGAAAGTGTTTCGGGATTTCGAAAGCCAGCATAGACTTCCTAGAGGAATATAAGTGTAAATCTACTAGAAGGCAATATGAGTCATCTTGGAGAAAATGGGTGGCCTTTGTCAAGGCGAAGAATCCGCAGGAGATCTCGACGGACTTCTGCTTATCTTTCTTCATCCACCTCCATGGTCAAGGGTTGGCAGCTAACACGATTTCAACGTGTAAGTCTGCTTTGACAAGACCCATTCTATATGCCTTCCAGGTCGACCTCGCTAACGAGATCTTTAATGAAGTTCCGAAAGCCTGCGCTAGGCTCAGACCTTCAGCACCTCCAAAGCCCATTTCATGGTCTTTAGATAATGTTCTTCATTTCGCTTCACTGTTGAACAATGAAGAGTGTGCGTTAAAGGATTTGACCCAAAAAGTTATTTTCTATTTGCACTCGCGTCCGGGGCCAGGGTTAGTGAGATTGTAGCCCTCTCGAGAGAGGAAGGTCGTGTTCAGTTCCTGGATGGGGGAGAACTGAACCTGTTTCCGGATCCTACGTTTCTCGCCAAGAACGAGTTACCCACCAACAGGTGGGGTCCCTGGAGAATCTGCCCTCTGAAAGAAGATGCATCTCTATGTCCAGTAGAATGCCTAAAGGTCTATCTTCGTAGAACTTCAGACTTCAAGGGTGGTCAACTATTCAGGGGAGAAACGTCAGGCTCAAATTTATCACTGAAACAACTCAGGGCGAAAATTACATATTTTATTCGCAGAGCGGATCCTGACAGTACACCCGCAGGTCACGATCCGAGGAAAGTTGCCTCATCCTTAAATTTCTTTAATTGTATGGATTTTGAACATCTTCGTTCATACACTGGCTGGAAGTCTTCCAGAGTGTTCTTTCGTCACTATGCGAAGCAAGTGGAGCAACTAAAGAGATCTGTGGTAGCAGTGGGTTGCGTCGTTAACCCTGCTGTTTAACTCTGCGAGGAACAGTGGTTTTAATTGGGACGATTACAGTGAACCCTCGTTTATCGCGGTAGATAGGTTCCAGACGCGGGCGCGATAGGTGAAAATCCGCGAAGTAGTGACAGCATATTTACCTATTTATTTAACATGTATATTCGGACTTTTAAAACCTTCCCTTGTACGTAGTACTGTTAACAAACCACCCTTTACACCCTGTAATGTACAGAACACTTAATGCATGTACTACAGCACCCTAAACTAAAACAGGCACAAATATTAAAGGCGATTTTATATCATGTGTTTCCTAAACACCTAAAAAGCACGATAAAAAATGGCAACCAATGTTTTGTTTACGTTCATCTCTGATCATAATGAAGAAACAAACTCATTTAGTGTACACATATATGTACGTATGGTTAGTTTTTGCATCGATTATATTGATTATACAGTACTGTATGTTGATTTTTTTATTACCAATGTTTTAGTTTACGTATTTTTCTTAGGACTTCCAAATGAAATCTTTTTCTTTATGACGCCGCCTGAAACGACGGCGTGTACGCTCAGTAAACAACCACGCTCAGAACAAACAAGGCATTTAACACGCATGATGATAGTGATAAATAATGATACAGTACATACAGTATTTACAGTACAAAGCATTTACAAAATATGTTACCTTACAAATATAAATTATACAGTACTTGTACGTAGCAAAGCAGGAAAACAATTTGAGAGAGAGAGAGAGAGAGAGAGAGAGAGAGAGAGAGAGAGAGAGAGAGAGAGAGAGAGGAAGAGAGAGAGAGAGAGAGAGATTGTTTTACGTACGTAAATGTAAATTTTAAACAAAAAAAATATGATAGGTTACAACATGTAGACTTTTAAAACCTTCCCTTTAACTTAATGCATACAGTACGTACAGTACTAAACTATAAAACAGGTTAAAGTAAAAAATAAAGATTGTTACTGTACTCACCACGAAAGAAGTTCCAGAAAAACTTGAATGACGATGGCGATGAATTTGCTGCACAGTAGAAATGATGATGATGAAGCTGATGATGTGTTCTACTGTGCAGTCAATGATAGTATTTTACGTCTCTTCAGACGGAGGTGTCTTTTCCTGGGACACCTCTTCAACTTCTTCAATTTCTTCCGAAGGCGTACTAGCAGGAGGAACTGGCTCTTTTTTGCGAGGCTGAAAAAACATTGTGATCGGAAGTTGTTGCCGCTGCTTCTTTTTTCGATCCAAGAGCATCCTGTAGGGAGTCGTGATGTCATCGACCTTGTTGCAGAATTGCATCGCGCGAACCATATCCTCGTCCCACTCTTGCAACATTTCTTTCGCCTCCTTCATATGGTTGCAGAACTTGGCGAGCCGTTCTAATGTTAAGCCCGTTTCTTCTACATTTTCTTGGGTCTCTTCCTGGGTACCCTCACTCTCTTCCTCACTTGCCGATTTCGTCAGGTCTTCGAGATCTGCGTCAGTTAGGGGCTGGGAATGGCAGTCCAACAACTCGTCGACGTCTTCAGTCGTCATGTCGCCAAACCCGTCACCCCCAATTATGGCAGCCAACTGCACAGATTTCCGTATTGCAGAGTGTTGGATTTCCGACGGAGTAAATCCCTTGTCGTCGTAAACAATATCGGGCCACAGCTTCTTCCAGCTCGCATTTACGGTTGCAGGTTTCATCTCTTGAAGTGCCTTTTGAATATTCTGCAGGCACGTGGCTATGGTGTACTGCCGCCAGTACGCCTTCAAGTTGAAGTCTTCATCCTCGTCATCTTGGGCAGCATCCACACACGCAACGAGGTCCGCCAAGGTATTCTTCGTGTAGAGGGCCTTGAACGCCCTGATAACCCCCTGGTCCATTGGTTGAATTAATGACGTGGTGTTGGGTGGCAGGAACTCAACCTGAACGCCCTCACGCGACAGGTCAGTTGCGTGTCCACCAGCGTTATCCATAAGGAGAAGGATCTTGAATGGCAAGCCCTTCTCTAAGAGATATTCATGGACTTGCGGGATGAAACACTGGTGGAACCAGTTGGAGGTCAGCATCTTCGTAATCCATGCCTTTTGATTATGCATCCAGTACACGGGAAGGAGATTCTTATTTTTGTTTTTCAAAGCGCGAGGATTTTTCGACTTATAAATAAGCCCCGCCTTTAACAAAAATCCAGCAGCATTGCCACACATCACGAGGGTAACGCGATCCTTGAATGCCTTAAAGCCAGAGGCTTTGGCTTCCTCTTTGAACAGGAAAGTTCGCGACGGCATTCTCTTCCAAAACAAGCCGGTTTCATCCATATTAAACACTTGTTCCGGCTTGTATCCACCTTCAGCGATAATGTTCTTGAAAGTCTGGTTCACGTAAGTTTCAGCAGCGGCAGTGTCAGCGGAAGCAGACTCCCCATGCAGGGAAACGCTTTTCAGGGCGAAGCGTTTCTGAAACTTCGCGAACCATCCTTTGCTGGCGGAAAAAACGTTGTTTCTGACGCTGGGAATCAGTGGAGGTCCCTGGTTGAGGATCATCTACATCATCATCTTCTTCAGCATGGTCGCCATCGTCGTCATGAGGTTCCTTTGCCGCAAAATTCTCATACAAGCTCAAAGCCTTTGTTCGGATGGTGTTCGTATCCAACGCTATGTTCTTCTTCCGACAGTCGGCAATCCACACAGCTAAAGCACCTTCCATGCGTACGATCGTTTTATTACGCGTTGTAACGACTCGCTTCGCTGATCTGCTAAAGGTGATTGCAGCAGTCTTTCTAATGTTCGCCTCGTCCTTCCTGATGTAGCGAACGGTGGATTCGTTGATGCCAAAATGGCGGCCGGCGGCCGCGTAACTTCTACCATCTTTTAACATGTCGAGAAGCGTAACCTTCTCAGCTATCGTCATCATTCTTCGGTGGCGTTTAGGCTCACTACCAGCCTTACTAGAAGCAGAACGCTTGGGAGCCATTGTAACAGAAAGTTCAACAAAAAGTTCAACTTAAAACAGTCGCACACAGCACAGATTCAACTTCACAAACTTAAGAACGTCTACTCAGCAATACGCGGAAAGAGAAAGTGAACGATCAGTCCCGCGAGAACTCTGATGCTGCGGGTTGGAGATGCGGGCAAAACACCAATCACAGGCTAGATAACAAAACTTGAGTTTTGATTCGTCATCTATCAGCGCTTGAACCAATCACAACCCGTCTTATACAGTACTATGGTGCGTTGGTTACTCATAGAAGATGTCCCGCGCACACTGAACGTACGTAGATTAAGTACAATACCGTAATAATAATAAATAATGATAATAATACTGTACAGTAATAATAATAATAATAATGATTAATAATAATAACAATAATAATTTTATTAACAACAACAACAATAATAATAATAATAACAATAATAATAAAAATTTACGTACGTACGCTATTTTACGCCTCTCTCTCTCTCTCTCTCTCTCTCTCGTACGCTTACAGTACTTATTCGAAATGTGATTTTTGCAACAAAGAATATTATTGGATGCAGTACTGTACTACGTACGTATACATACAAAAGATTCATGGAAAAGAAGCACATCCATTACAGTACACACCATTCTAATATGGTATGACTGCATCTGATTTGCGTTTCATGTTCGATTTAATTTTACTACGTACTGAATTATCGTATGATCACATTCTCTTTTCGTGTTTTATTTCTTTCTGTGCTGAATTATATATCATATGTAATGCAATGAACAATCAGTAAGAGCAGATATTACTATAATTACAGTATTAATGGAATTACAGGTAACAAAATATCGTATTTGGTTATCTTCAGATTTCGCGGTATTTTCGAATTTTCCGGAAAATCCGCGATATGTATATATATATGGGTTATGGGAAAACCCCGCGAAGTGGTGAATCCGCGATTGTCGAACCGCGAAGTAGCGAGGGTTCACTGTAATTCCAGGGTGAGTGTGTAGTTACATACTGTGCTACAAACTAAGTGAGGGCACCGAGTTGCCCACGTTGACTGTTCCACTTCCAAAGGTGAACCTAGCATAAGTGCAGACATGTGTGCCGAGCGTTTCTAACGCTAATGTGACTGATTAGTAATACAGACTTTTATGACTTTGATACCTCGGTATGTTAAAAGTGGCACTAATGTTTTTCTTTCAGATAAACAAGTTTCTGTTTACTATCATACTTATGCTTAAAGTTTTGGTTATCCTCCTCTTATATATATATATATATATATATATATATATATATATATATATATATATATATATATATATATATATATATATATATATATAAAATTGTTGTTAACCTGTCTATTTATTGTCTGTCAATAAACTTGTTCTTGAGAACCTTGCGTCTCCTTCACCTGTGTCAATTTATTGGTATAATTGAGCATTCATTCTATGTATATTTATCTGGGATAATTCTAATAGATTGTTCCTTTATGCAAGCTAATGTTGCATTGGTTTATGCTTTCCCTTAGCGGGAGGACTCCATCCCATAAGGGAATGGTGGCGGATTTACAAGTTTCCTCCTAGGCGGATATAAACCTTTGTCCAATACAAGTATTGAGCGGAGAACTGGTCGATATTTCATATTGACGCAGTGGTTCTTTACAAATTATGCTTTACTTAATATAGGGTGAGACCACTATATTGGCTTGCCTGGTATTCATACATAGGTATATGTACTCTTCGAGACTTTTCCAGAGTCTAGTAGGACTCTTCCCTGTAGGGGGCAGGAAGCTCTAACATGGTTTATGGTTAGTTGAAAAGATGTAAAACGGTAACATCTTAGGTCTCTAGGTCTAGTCGACCGGGGAAATACCTCCGGGGAGTACGGCACATTCTGAGAATCCACAGATACAGTAATGCTCTGGTATACTTCCATCAGGACGACATGGCTTGAGCCCAAAAAACGGATTTTGAGCGAAGCGAAAAATCTATTTTTGGGTGAGATGGCCATGTCGTCCTGATGGACCCCCGCCCTTCCCTTTCTATGAAAGGGCTGTAGGACCCCTCCCTACATACAGTATCTGTAGCACCTCGTGTATCGCTACAAGGAATACAGATGGCGCCAGAATCGGCGCAATGCACGCTTACGAAACGGGATAAGAGAGAGCCTTGCGAACAGCTCTCCTTTTTCTTTCTCGTTTTCGTTTTCTTGCCAATTGACCCCTTCGAAGTGTTATCTCTGTTCGGGGTGCAGATTGCCATGTGGCGTGTCAAGAATACGTTCTCTGATATTTCGCGATATCCCTGGTACTTTCATTAGGGATATTCGCTCCAGGAGTTAGAATTCTGGGTACCTTAAGGTAAATTCTCTGGGAATATCGCCGTAGTTGTAATATACCCTAGGAAGCTACCCTATAGGAACTTCCATCAGGACAACATGGCCATCTCACCCAAAAATAGATTTTTCGCTTCGCTCAAAATCCGTTTTGTAGTCAAAAGGACAACAGATAAAAATAAACAAGAGCAACCAAAGTTTTTAAGTACCTAGTTTAGTGGTGTTGGAGAGCAGACCGGCAGAAATTCCGGGGTGGAACTAGTTTCCTGACAGTGACAAGCACAACTCTAGGATTCTACCACTATAACTCATACGGAGAAATCTCTTCAGAGGGTCGTTGAAACTTGGAGCGATTAGAGCTCTTAAAATGTGGAGGGTCCGAGAAAATCATGTACAGTATTACTGAGCGGGCTTCTTAGTACCTAGATGTAATTTATTGAGAAATCCATTTAACCAGTATATTTATGAAAAACATGCAGCCTAATTCAACAATTCCTGTGTGATTTAACTAAGCATCAGATTATTCCATTAAAATCAATAGTAACTTTGTACTATGGTCTTCCACTGTCTTGGGTTACAGTTCTCTTACTTGAGGGTATACACTCGGGGACACTATTGTCTAATTTCTCTTCCTCTTGTTTTGTTAAAGTTTTTATAGTTTATATTTATTTTAATGATGTTGATCTTGGAATACTTTATTTTCCCGTATTTCCTTTCCTCACTGGGCTATTTTCCCTCTTGGGGCACCGGGCCATGTACCATCTTGCTTTTCCAAGTAGGGTTGTAGCTTATTAAGTAATAGTAATAGTAGTAGTAGTAGTAATAAAAAAATTATAAAAATATTGGGCCCTATTTATATATTATGCATGTAATATTTCCGCATTTCAAGCCTGAATTTACAGATAGGGGGAAGTTTTCTTCCCAATCAAGAGCAGACATTTCTCCATGTAAAAATAAATTTTGAACTAGACTGCTGGTCATACGACTAAAACTCCAAAAATTGGAATCTGACGCAGAAATATCCAAATGACAAATAGTACTAGAAATGAATTCTTAACCATAGAAGGAAAATTCGATTGCACATTACGGGTGTATCTCAACTTTTGTAAAATCTACAATAATCAGATACTACCTAAGCTACAACCGTAGTACGAAATGCTATAAGACAAAGTGTCCTAACCGGGGAGAGCAAATGAAAAAAATATTTGAGAAATAACGAATAATGAATATATAAAATATCGTGAGATCAGTAATCTGAAAGCAACAGGCTTGCTATTTTTATCTATTTCTAGTTTAAAGGTTTGACCAATCTGTGTTTCACGAAACTATGTGCTACAATTTAATTTCTTGTTGATGCAATTTCACCAATAAAACAGTGTTAAACCTATCACTAACTTTTAATCGCCGAAGTCGCTGCTGATGCAAACTTAATTCTCTACCAAAATTGTTATATTTGGGTGTTCATACAAAACTTTCATAAAATAAAGATGAATTGGAGAACATACAAGCACTGCATAAACTTTTTTAATGAATCCCCTTTTATTTGACTTTGATAATCGTCTACAAGGTGACCTGATAATCAAGACCTAAATACTTTTCAGGCTGATTCGTTTACACTTTAGTAAAAAGTAATTACATCATGAAACAACAATATCCTACTAGACTATAAAAATGATGTCCGTCCCGAAAATAATTGATAAACAACGATAATTTTCAACTAATTAATCTACTAATTTGTAAGGTTATGAAACCCTAGCTCTTCTATCCATTAAAGAAGACAAAACGCACAACTTGGCAGCAGTTTGTACTACTGTCAAACTTCACATAAAAAATACAATTAAAATTAGAAATGGACGAATACCAATACTCTCAAACATTTCATGTCATTAAACTACGATACAACAGCAAGAATAAATGCAATAAAAAAGTATGACTTTGAGCTTTCATTTTCCAATCTGTGAGCATATACACAAATCAGCTTGAGTTCTTGCTTGGACTAAAATATCTTTGAGAAACAACATATATATTACCAATAAAATTAACTCTTTAAGAAAGACCTTTTGTAGTCAAAAAGACAACAGGTAAAAAATAAACAAGAGTAACCGGTAACCAAAAATCCGATTACCGAATTGATCGTTATGGGTGTTGGAGCACAGACCAGCAGAAATTCCGGCTGAAAATGGTTTCCTGACTAATTCATTTTGGTGCTAATTATTCTAATATGCCATGGGTAATAGGGATTAATAATAAAAAAGAAAAAAATACAATGCCACGGTCAGACTGAAAATTAAGACAATAAAAAACTTTCAAGGACTTCAATTACGATAAGAGGCAGAGTGTGATCGAACGAGTTTAAACAAACTATTATTCAAGTGATTACTCAGCTATTTGAATATAAATTTTCGTTATCATCGGTGAATCGACTGAAGTTCTAGCCATGGACAAATACATTTCGTGAAATGATAATTAGAGGAAGTATTGCGGTACAGCTGTAGGATGCAACAAGAGCATTAACTACTATTTAACCCATGTTTACCTTACTTAGTGCCCATATTTACCTTGGGTGTGATCATACAATGAATTATAAAAATCCACCATGATTACTTTAAACTTACTACACTACTCTAAAAGGCAATTGGACATTTTCCCTAGAAATGACCGTTTAATATTTTAACCGCTGATAAATTTTTACATTGCTCAATTAGAGAGAGAGAGAGAGAGAGAAGAGAGAGAGAGAGAGAGAGAGAGAGAGAGAGAGAGAGAGAGAGAGAGAGAGAGAGAGAGGAGAGAGAGAGAGAGAGAGAGAGAGAGAGCAAACTTTTGAGGGATAGATTATAGCAGGACTTTATATTATAAATTTTATGCCATATGATCCGGCCGTTGGAATAGCAAAGACAATTCAATGCCTAGATGTAACGGAAAAATACAAATTTACCGTTTGTCTTGAAATTAATCGCGTTTATGAATATAGCAGCTGGGGGACCTTATACCACATTGCAAATACTATTTAGTAATCTCTGCAATGCATAGTGTAAAGTGGCATGATGGCATTACCTCCTACGGAGATAGGGGACGACACGTATAGCAGACAAGCTTTCAAAAAATAAAAAATTCCACACTCGCTCAAAAAAGACTTTTCGGAAGTACGTTCTAAAGTAGAGACAAGTTAACATGAATCCAAAAAAATGAAGTAATTAGTGAATGAATGGTCCACATGTAAAGAAATTAAAGTTAGCAGACTATACAGTAGAAAGAGAGTTGTGACGAGTTCTGTCTAAGTTGTGTGTGAGAGAGGAGAGAGAGAGAGAGAGAGAGAGAGAGAGAGAGAGAGAGAAGAGAGAGGAGAGAGAAGGAGGAGAGAGAGAGAGAGAGAGAGAGAGAAATAATTTTCTCAGTATTTTCACAGAAAAACTGCCATTGAAGGAGTAAAGCTCACAGAGCGTCAAGTGCAGATGAAATCATAAAGCCAACGTAAAGTATCTGAAAGCTCAGTTAAAACTGCAATCTTAAGTTTTGTTAATCTTACCTTGACATCAGGCTACAGATCCTGGCAGCAAACCGGTCATTTGATTCTTCGTAAGGACTATCGTCATCAAAATACATCAGCCTGAAACAAAAAATACAATTTGATCCCAAAATATTAAGAGCAATCCTTTCGCAGGTACTTCTTTTCAAACCATACATAAAACTGTTAAATAAAAAAAACTAAGAAACCAGGTAAAAAGTTGAAAATACTAAAATGTCCGTTAACCTATCTTCAATGATCTCTTAACATATATCTATATCTATATCTAATCTATATCTATATCTATATATATATATATATATATATATATATATATATATATATATATATTATATATATATATATATATATATATATAGACATAATTGTGAAATGTTCCAAATACAGTAATTGATCAGCTAACTTCTCCTTCAATTATCATTGAACTTCTTTTATGTTAATTTTACAAGAAAATCATCAGGAAATATGGCAAGGGCTTGCTTTGATTACATTCAAATAATTATTGTATTTATATAAAA